>NC_141600.1:57948677-58196096 GCF_047967505.1 Dipteris shenzhenensis | reverse complement strand
TGGTCAACCACAGGCCGACACAGGTCAACCAGGAGTACCGTGTCCAAAGTGATCTCATCAAGAGCTGCGCACATGGAGAGTGAGCTTAGCACATGGAGCAGTCAGGAGTATTTATATTACACAGTGGTTCAGTGATACAGTGGTGCAGTGGTGCGGTGAACCAGCTCACCTGCACATGGAGAATTTACACCATCGGGCTGGCGAGTCAGGGAGTCAGAAAGTCGCCGAAGCCATCAAGAGGTGCGGTGAACCAGCTCACCTGCACATGGAGAATTTATACCATCAGGCTGGCAAGTGAGGGAGTCAGGAAGTCGCCGAAGCCATCAAGAGAGCCAGCGGCGCAACGGCTATCCTCAACAGCTAAGGAGATAAGAGGATGACCAATGGGAAGAAAGAGGGGGAATTCTCAGCGAAGAAGGGACCCTCCAAGGCGGGGGATGAGGATGAAGGAGAAAGGGAGAGAGAAGAGGAGGCATTCACATTCGGCATTGGGCAATCGAGAGGGGAGCGAAAGGGAGGAGAGAGAGGAGAGATAGAGGCTAGAGCTACGAGCTCGCCAAGGAGAGAATGTGGAGAGACTTGTGTGCACCTTTTGTCTACTATGGGGATAGACCTGTGTATTCTGCTGATTTGCGACTTGTGTATTCTTGTGACTTGCGACTTGTGACCTGGGGACACGTCCAGTGATATGTACATTGGCCAACTCGGTCACTTTCTCATCTCGCTTGTCTCTTCCGGATATGGGGATTGTTCACCAGTGTAGGATTTTCTTATTTTGCTTATGTTGTGGAGTTCACCGGTGATTGTCATTTAGCAAAGTGCACTCGTACGTCGTTGTCCACTGCAGTATAGCATACGACACTCGCACACTACTGCACGGTGCGCTCTGCACGATCCATTGCATTAGAGCATTGCAAAACTCATGCTTCTCACGCCAGTGGCCTTTGGCCTCCGGTAACACTTCCGGAAGGATAGGAACCCCTCCCCCCCCCAAACAGGGTGGCGAGAGAGCGGGGTGGCAGGGCGGAGGGGGGTAGAGGGGACGGGGGTGGTGGCAGAGGGGGTTGGCGGGGCGGGAGGGGGGTGCAAGGGAGGGGAGGGGGAGAGGGGACGGGGGTGGAGGGGGGGTGTAGGGGAGGGGAGGGGAAGGGGCGGCGCTGCGGGCGATGGGCATCGGGGTGTAGGGGAGGGTGGAGGGGAAGGGGCGGCACTGCGGGCGATGGGCATCGGGATTGCTGCAGGCGCCGGGACTGGGCGACATTGCAGGCGGCAGGCGTCGGGGCTGGGCGGCACTGCGAGCGGCAGGTGGTGGGGCGAGGCTGGGGGCAGGGCGGCGAGCGGTGAGTGCCGAGGCTGGGGGGGTTTCGATAGGGGGTTGGTTTGGGGGGGGGTTGGTTTGTGGTGAGGGGAGGGGAAAAAAAAAAGAGAGAGAGAGGGGGAGGAAGAGAGAGAGAGAGAGAGAGAAAGAAAGAAATAAAGAAAGTGTATTATTGTCCACTAAAGGCCAAAATGGGCCCATGGGACATCAAGAACTCTGCGTACAAGATAGCACAAAATCAACGTGCCACAAAGAAGAGGCATCGTCGAATATCATCTAAGTGCTACGCAATACAATGCAAGTGAAAGTACATAATGTCAAATCCGAGCCTAAATACAAAGTAAGCTAGATGCAAGGAAACCGCCCCTGGGTGCAAAATGGGGGGATGAGTACAATATGTCAATGCAAAGATACAAGTCCATGTATCACGGAGTCTGAGAACCAAAATAATACTGGAAATCCTGTCCATCGACTCTGCCTCCTGCTATGAGAGTACAAATCTGAGCAAAAGTGAGGTGAGCGGCTGGTAGGGCGAGATCTCCATGAGTAAGTCTCCTCCGAAAAGCTGCCATCATCCTGGATTCGTCTGGAGATGAAGCGGCGAGTACATCCCCTATGTAACAAGATCCTGCGGCATCTACAAACCATCTCATATGTACATCCACAGGGTGGAGGCGTGTGTCCTGTGTGAGCTCCTGTGTGAGCTCTGACCTCCTCGTGCTCCTCCTGATACCTGTCATCTGGTATAGCATGTGTCTGAGCTCTATCGGGAGGGAGGGGGAGGGAAAGGGAGAGAGAGGAAGAGAGAGGAGGGGGAAAAAATAGAGAGAGAGAGAGAGGGCGGAGGGAAAGAGAGAGAAAGAGAGAGAAAGGGGGAGGGATAGAGAGAGATAAAGATTTATATATATATATATATATATATAGATAGATAGATAGAGAGAGAGAGAAAGAAAGAAAAGAAAGTGTATTATTGTCCACTAAAGGCCAAAATGGGCCCATGGGACATCAAGAACTCTGCGTACAAGATAGCACAAAATCAACGTGCCACAAAGAAGAGGCATCGTCGAATATCATCTAAGTGCTACGCAATACAATGCAAGTGAAAGTACATACTGTCAAATCCGAGCCTAAATACAAAGTAAGCTAGATGCAAGGAAACCGCCCCTGGGTGCAAAATGGGGGGATGAGTACAATATGTCAATGCAAAGATACAAGTCCATGTATCACGGAGTCTGAGAACCAAAATAATACTGGAAATCATGTCCATCGACTCTGCCTCCTACTATGAGAGTACAAATCTGAGCAAAAGTGAGGTGAGCGGCTGGTGGGGCGAGATCTCCATGAGTAAGTCTCCTCCGAAAAGCTGCCATCATCCTGGATCGTCTGGAGATGAAGCGGCGAGTACGTCCCCAGAGAGAGAGAAAGAGAAAGAGAAAGAGAGAGAAAGAAAGAGAGAGAGGGAAAGGGGGAGGGGGGTGTGGAGATGGAGATGGAGGGGGGAGGGGGAGGGGGGGAGGGGTGGTGGAGATGGAGGGGGGAGGGGGAAGGGGGGGTGGAGATGGAGGGGGGAGGGGGAGGGGGTGGAGATAGAGGGGGGGAGGGGGTGGTGGAGATGGAGGGGGGGAGGGGGAGGGGGGGAGGGGGGTTGTGGAGATGGAGGGGGGGAGGGGGAGGAGATGGAGATGGAGGGGGGAGGGGGAAGGGGGGAGGGGGTGGTAGAGATGGAGGGGGGAAGGGGGTGGTGGAGATGAAAGGGGGGAGGGGGAGTGGGGAGGGGGTGGTGGAGATGGAGGGGGGGAGGGGGGTGGTGGAAATGGAGGGGGGGAAGGGGGAAGGGGGGGTGGTGGAAATGGAGGGGGGGTGGTGGAAATGGGAGGGGGAAGAAAAAAGAGAGAAGAAAAAAAAACTTGAGAGACAGAAATCCAAAGGGAGGAAGAGGTGGTCACCTGAACGCTCTCCGAGTCTTTCTCGACGTAAGGGGATTGTTGAGGAACAATGGATGGTGGGTGGATGGCTAGGTTATTGCTGCGAGATGGGCTCGAAGTCACTTACAATGTGAGGATGGGAGTAAGGTGGTGGTCGATGGAGAGGGAGGAGTGTCTTGCGTAGGGCTCAAAATCAAGAAGAGGATGGAGTCAAAATGTGAAAGATGAAGAATGAGGGGGTGAAGTGGGTTTTTATAGAAAATGAGTTTAGGTTTAGGGTTAAACCGTAAACTCTTCCTGAGCTGTAACTTGTTATGGATAGCTTGGTTTGCTCTTCTGCAAAAAGGTGAAATGATCCAAATTACAAGCTCTACGCATTCGTGTCCACTATCTAGCCTGATTGTTTATCGAGTGGCTTCTATTTAAGAAATAAAGAAAATTTCTTAAGGTAGTAACCCAAGGTTGATGCTTGGGGTAGATATGTTTGGCTAGAAATGGAAAAAATTTTACTCTCTTTGCCGTTGAGTGTTATGTTCGTGAAAGTTCGAAGTAGTTTGTTTGTTTTTTTTACACATACCCGTGTATGCTTTACTCATTACTTGAGATGCTAGTTTCCCCAACAGCGGCACCAAATGTTGGCCCTTTCCTACTGCTTTCGTAGGAAGAGCAGGGTCTTCTCAGTATATGCAGGGTATCGAGGCTTTTTGTCACCTACAAATATATCGGGGTTGTCGGTTGTAGTATATGTGTAGCTTAGGACCTCGAGTCGTGTTCCGGTGAAAGACGTAGGCTTAAGTGTTTTAAGCAAACAAAGTGCATGCATGTGTAAAAGGAACGTGTATCATCATGATTGAGGTAATGAAGGCTTTCGCCTTCATTGGGGGTTGCAGGGTTTAGGAGGAGTTTAAGGGTTAGAAGGAGGTTCCAAGGTTAGAAGGAGGTTCCAAGGTTTAGAAGGAGGTTCCAGGGTTAGAAGGAGTTCCAAGGTTTAGAAGGAGGTTCCAGGGTTAGAAGGAGTTCTAGAGTTTAGAAGAGGTTCCAAGGTTTAGGGTAGAGTACATGGTGGAAAACTCGTCTCCCTTATAGATCATGGAGATTAAGGGTTGAGGAACTTAGGGTTTAGGGGGAGCATAGGAGTGGGAGAGGAAGAAGGTGTAAGAGCATGGGGGAAAGAAGAGAGAGGAGAGAGGAGGAGGAGGAGGAGGAGGGAGGAGGAGAGAGGAGGAGGAGGAGGAGGGAGGAGGAGGAGGAAGAGGGAGGAGGAGGAGGGAGGAGGAGAGGGAGAGGATGGGTTGCAAGGTTGGAGGAGAGGAGAGGAGGAGTTGCAAGGTTAGGACATGCTTTTGGACGTGGAGTGCAAGGAAGCATGGACACTTGAGACAATTGCTTGGAATACCAAAGTAGAGCTCAATACAATGTCCCAAAGAGTGTGGGCTTTATTCCATTATGGGGTATTTATACAAGTTGGAGAGCTTCTCTCTCTGCATGTAGGAATTATAACACATTCTCTCTCTATATGTAGAACTCGCATATAGAAGTTGTAAAACATTCTCTTTCTACATGTAGAACTCGCATATAGAAGTTGTAACACATTCTCTTTCTACATGTAGAACTCGCATATAGAAGTTGTAACACATTCTCTTTCTACATATAGAACTCACATATAGAAGTTACATGTAGAAGTCATATGTAGAACGTGCATGTAGAACTTGCATATACAAGTCGTATGTAGAACTTGCATGTAGGAGTTGTATGTAGAACTTGCATGTAGAACATGCAAATTGGATTTCTAAGAGGGATTATTTCTAGCCTTATGCAAGTACAATCCGAGCTTTACTGCTACTCTACACACACATTCTGTTCTACCTAAGTCCATGTTGGCACAGAGTCAACAGTTACCAGAAGAGTCCACACCAAAGACTTCTTGGACCTTTTCTTATTCTTGGGAAATCAAAATGTCCAATGGTCATACAAATCCTACACGGATCTTGTTTGCCCGTGATCTCAACTCTCTATAAAAAAAAGAGAGCCATGCATACGTTGGAGCATAATGTGGTCATCTTAAATCTTAGGGCTAATGAACCTAACTCTGGGAATCCCATTAGACATGATTGCCTCCATTGTTGAGGAGGGTAGCTAGGGAAGGGGGATCTTTGTGACCAGCCCAAAAGACGATCCAATCATGGCAATAGTCGATCATAAATCTGAGGAAGACTAGGGAATCCGATGAAGAGTACATGACCCATCTATCCTCCTTTATAGGGTCAAAACCCAAGGTGAAAGGTTTAAAGAAAATCCTCTTGGAGCCAAGTGCCAACAAGGGGCTACATTTGAGCATCGTGCTCGTGGCTCCAAGAGGATCAAATGCCATCTAAAAGAAACTATCCCACTAATCAAACATTGGAAAGGTAGGAGGTGAGGTCTAAAGGCAGCCAGCACCCCTAGTATGTGACTTGGAAGGGTGAGACCCCATGGATTCATGCAAAGGGTGTGGTGGAGCTCTCAAACTCCACATTCTTCTAGAGCTCCAACAACAACTTGTCTTTTGAAAAAGTGTAGGTTCTCATGTCGGGTGGAAGTGGTCGAGGATTGTTGGCTAAATGGGCATCCATTCACCAATCAGAGGTGGAAGGCCAACTCAAACACAATGAAGTTCATTGTCACTAGAGAAAACATAGAGGAGGGGCTAAGTACATGAGAGGGTGAGTTAAGGGGTTGAGAGGGGAGAGGAAGCGGGAGAGAGGATGAAAGGAGAGGGGTTGAGAGGGGAGGAGGCTAAGAGTAGAGGGGCTGAAAGGGGAAGCGTTGAGACAACCTGAGGGTAGGGGCTCAGATGGCAGGAGTTTGAGAGGACAACAACGGGAAGGGAAGGGTTAGTGGGGGAGGGGAAGGGGGGGAAGGGGGCAGTGTGGGGCCGGGAATAGGGCAGAGGAGAGTAGAGAATGGGACAGCAGGCCAAGGGGCAGGGAATGGGGAGGCGTGGTACAAAGAATGGTGAGTGGTGGGAAAAGAGTGGGCATCGGGGCAAGGGGAGAAGGGGAGGAGGGTAGTATCGAGTAGGGGCAGCAAGGGGAGGGACTGAGGTGAACGTAGGAGGTTGGTAGGGTAGCAAGGAGGGAGGGAGGGATTAGAGCAGGAGGGACGATTATGATGGGAAGGAGCTGCTTTGATTTTGATTTACACATAACTTGGGAATTCTAAATAAAAAATGATGCTTTGAAATTTCAAATCAAAATGTATAGTTCTGTAATCCTTTCTGCCATATTTTCTAGGTCTCCAACAAAGGCACTTTGAAAAAATTTCAGAAGTCGTGGGATTTGAAATAAGAGGAGAAGATACAACTTCATTCCGCCAACTTTTACGGCTTCAGGTCTTTGATTTCTAAAGTTGTTTTAATGACTTTCTAATCAATTGCCTTTAGAATAATTTTTAAAAAGGAAGATTTTACTTTGACTCCTCGTATGTTTTCATAGTTTTAAGGTTGAAATATCGAATTAATAACAGTACTTGGTTGTTACAATATTTTGTTTTTGTTTTTTTTTGAGAGAAAGTGATATATTCCATTCAAAACGAATCATACAACAGGTGGGAGAGAAAGTACTCTATCCCTACCCTCAACAATGTGGCAAAAAAGCCATGGTGGTGGTCTAAAATGCCACGACATCCCAAAAGGGGTCAAATGAAAAAATAATGAGCAGTCCCATGTCCTCATGAAGGATAAAAGTCTTCCACGAGCTGCCAAAGAGGTGCCTGTACACCGCTCCCACTGACTCCTGAGAGTGAAGATAATCTCCGCCCAAATGGAAGCAAGAGTGTCAGCCTCCGTGCATAAATGGCCCCCAAGGAAAAAAGAACATCTCGAACACCATATCTGCCATAGGGTAATGCTAGAAATCACCTCCTAGGCTGACCCTGCAGGTGAAGTAGGCCTGGAATCCTGAGCTGGTACTGGTACCAAAAGTAAGTCCTGTGGCTCCATGATGCTAACATCTGTGGGACCCCGTCTCTGGCAACACTGCATGAAGAAACCATGGTCTCATGGCTCTGACTCATAGAGGGCAAAGGCTCCAGAGCCTCTCCCCCAAAGGGCAGTGCCCCATGTCATCAGAAAAGACTCAGATGTAACATATGAGAACAACCTGAAGATACCTGTCCAAACCACTCTAGAGCTGGGGCAGCTCCATAAACAATGCTTACTAGATTCCTCTGCAAGCTGACAACGCATACACAAGGAGGGTCTACCCATCTACTGAAGCCAAGTACCCACAGGTATACCCCTATGAATAGTGAGCCAAAGAAAGTAGGAGACTTTCCTGGCTCTACTGATGCCCCAAAAGTGAGTCCAGTAGCTCAGCAAGAGCTCTGCAGTAAGTCCCTGTGCGTGCCAATGCTGTGAGGCAGATGGTAGGTGATGAGAGTCTCTCTGCTGAAGCCTGTAACCTGTCCTCGTAGAGTACTAGAAAAAAGAAAGAGGACAAACGCCTGCCACTGGAGTAGGCCACGCCCACTCACTTGGGTCCCAGTCGAGCTCCGCAAGAGGTCGACCTTGAAAGATCCAAAGTCTCCATCTAGGATCCTTTGCAATGGTCAACCTGGACGGATCTGTGGCCCATTCCTTACCCAGGAAACCTCTCTTATTATCTAGTTTCCCGGTCTCCCTCAGGTGTACCATCAACACCTTGCCACTGTTGGAGCATCATTTGGAGTAGTCACAGACATTCCCCCCTCTCTGGCCTATCTTCTTAGCGAAAGCGGGTCTAATGGGGTGCCTAGAGTTAGGGTCATTGTTTCTCACCCTAGCATTATAGATGACCATGTTATGCTTTAGCACCCAAATGGTTCTTTTTTTGGCGAGAGAATTGAGGTTGTGGGTAGATAGGATCAGTGCAGGATTTGCAGGACCCTTGGGCATTTTGCTAGAGATTGCCCAAGAAAGAATAAAAGACCTAGGGAGTCTTTAGGTCTCGTACTACTCCTTTGGCACCCACTTATCATCTTGCTCCTTTGGTTTGCCCAATCAAACCTCCATCAACAACACAGCTCCCGCACCATGCCCTGAACTATCCTCACACCCTTCACCATCTTGTGTTGGTTTACAGTTAGGTTTGTTGCTCCACCAACTGCAGTTCAGGAGGACACGCCTCATGCTCGGGCTCCTCTTCGATTACAACAGGAGACATTCCTATCTTGGTTGCGACTGAAGTGGCCGTTCTGCCAGGTACAAATCAAGAGGGACCACCAGATTCCTCAATCTCTGCTAGAGCTATTGAGACACAAAACTGGGGGTTTAGTTTTGGTCACATCTCCAAACACACATATCGAACAAAGAGAAGGGTCATATGGCTCAGCGCATTATAGATGACAGCTTCATTCAGATGGGTGCCTCCCTCTTTAATACTACGGGTCAGGTTTGCAAGCTGTCAGACCACCTACCTGAACTTTCAAAGGGATTGATACAATTCGAATCATTTCTAGGTCCAATCCAGTGAGCTAACCAGCCAAGAGGGAGACAATTGATTAACATAACTATATGGCCCAATGCATGGCAGATTTATAATGCAAAAGATGTATGGAGGTGGACGGAGATATAAACGAACAATGCAGCTCAGTTTACTGCCCGGCAAGCAACAGAGAATGAGTACATCTGGTAGCAGCTTGTGTACATACCGTAGAATCTGGCTGTAGCTGTATGGTTTTCCGTATGGTGCCAATATGGAATAGAGAGCAAATGCATATCCCAGAATAGCAGGAGATGCGAGTCACAATTCCTTTCCCGAAAAAATGGCACGATTCTGGCAGCAGCTTAATCACGTGCTCTGGTACAACTTCAGCTATTTAGGCAGGGGATGGAGCTGAGAGGCAAGCAGGAGCTAGGAGGCTAGGGGTGAAGGTAGGAAGGGGTAGGATTGGATGCACAAAAGGGATCTGTTGTCTATACATTTTAGTTGGGTTTTTCCTTAGTTCATTTTCCACTGCCATGGGCAGATTAAAACTCTCAAATATGACAATTTGTTGATTTGCAAGAGAAAGATCATGAAAATTTTGTTTAAATATGATATTCTGTCACCACAATCTCTTGCCAAAAGGTCATATTAACTTCTTAAATTGTACATCAAGACAAGAGCTTGGATTATACTAAATGTAGACTTGAAATGTGAAATTACTATTCAAAACTCAAATTACTACGTTCAATTGTGAATGACATCAAATCCTTAACAATACAATTTCAAATTGGCAGGTTGATGAACACTTGGCTAAGCTAGAGGATATAAGTGAACATGCAAGTAAGGAATATTCGTTAGAAAGATCATTGAATCATATGCAAGAAGAATGGAATCAATTGATTTTTGAGGTATAATTAGACAACCTTTTTTCCTCTATGTGTGCACCTCTCTCTCTCTCTCTCTCTCACACACACACACACACACACACACATTTTTTTTAGTGAGCTTTGATTGATTATATTACAAGAATAGTCACCTTAGAAAAGAGGCGCTAGAAAATACATCAAACTGAAGATCTCAGTATATGCCAAATATACATCCTGATCTATCTAGCAAGTCGCAAGCAATCAAAGAAAGATTGCTGCAGAGAACGCTTAAAGAAAAGCAGTCTGTCATCGGTGTCTGTCCATAAAGTCCAAAGTGCCCAATAGCAAGCCCAAACAAAGAAAAGATGAAACTCTGGTCGCTGTGGATAAAAACCAAAGAGCCAAAAAAATTTCCCAAAGAGAAGAGTTGGGAATCTCGCTCGTAGCCTCTATCGAAGAGAATCCAAAAACTACCGAGAAGAAGGGCAATGCCATAATAAATGAGGCACAGTCTCCTGAGAAATCAGACACCGATGACATAAAGCAGGAGCAATGTGCCTACAGCAACTGTCCAGATGGAAGAATTCCCAAAAGCACCCGCACCTGTTGCCGAAGTGGAACCTTGTATGTCCAAAGTTGCCGCAGTCTTTTTCTCCTCCACTTAGCTGGCCGATGCATTCGCCAAAGAGAATTACCCCTTTCTGAAACCCAGGGTTGAGGCAAAAGGATTTTGTATAATGCAAGCACAGTAATCCGAGATAGCCTCAAAGGACGAGAGGAGGACCCAAGGGAAGTCAATGTCCAATCCTCTAATCGATTTTGGAGTTCCAAAGGGGGAATCGGAACCAAAGGAGAAAGCATACAAGTGATTTGCTGCCACAAAGTACGATAATGAGAGCCCAAACCATACTGTGTGGCTGCCAGAGAAAAGGGAAGCATAGAGCCATCATCATGAATAACATCAGCAACAGTATTGATCCCTTTAAAAGAAATAAAGCAAGAACGGCGAGGTTCCTGTAAAGCAAGCGGAGGCTGAAAAACTTTTGACCAGTGAATGCTTTCAGCCCGCAAAGAATTACCCATCAGAGACTGTCGACCATGCCATTTCAGGTGAGACAGAATATGCTTCCAGTCAAGAAGCAAGTTGAGACCATAGGGCAGCCATGCAAAGTGCCATCAATGCACCCAAACAAGAATTCCCATTGAGTGGGTTGCCAATGACCAAAAGTAGGAGTATTGATATGTGTGACCAGAGATTGAATCATGAGAGCCCACGACTGATAACCTTTCAGAAATTGCAGCAACATTTTTCCCCTGTGAGCAAAGATGTGCACCTGGATATTAGTGATATTCAATCCTCCATTTTAGGGGAACAAATTCGATGCACTGAAAGCAGTCTGAGACTTTTTCTACCATGTTTGGAACGCCAAAAGATGTCCATAAGGACAGACATAAAGGAAGCAAGGTCTACCTTGGTGAACATGATCAAAGGCAAATAAAATTGAATGTACGCCACAAGAATGGACTGCACTATTTGAAAACGAACATGTAAAAGCAAAGGTTGCCAGTTTCCAATATTCAAGCTTTTTCTAGAGCTTGATTAGAACCCAATCAATTTGCTGTCGACGAGTAAGTCCCCAACTCAAAGGATAACCAAGGTGACAAACTAACTGAGTGGGTGGGATGATCTCCCCTAGCCATAAGAGACTGTGCCAGTCTTTAAGATGCAATGGGAGCAGCTTAGACTTTTGAAAGTTAACATGAAGGCCAGCTGCCAAACCATAAACTGAAAGGGCTTGCATGAAAGCAGAAAGATCAGGCGTAGCATTCCTTGGAGTAAAGAAAGAATCATCAGCATAGGCCTGAGCAACCATGCTGCGATTTTCACCCAGTTCCAAACCGGAGATAATGTGTAGCCACTAGATGATCAATGTATTGCAGCATAGGATGAGTAGCAATAGCATACAGTAACGTACTAAGGGGACAGCCGTGACGAACCGAACTACGAAGAGTCCATTCTTCAAAAATGTCTCCAGAAGAATACAAGCAGCATTGCTATCCCTGTAGAGCCAATAAATAACATGTTGCATTTTTATTCCAAAGCCTAAGGATCGCATTGTTTGTAAGATGAACTCCGATTGAACTGTGTCAAAGGCTTTGGCAACGTCAATTTGCAAGAGCAAAACATCCTATTGCGTATACTTAGCATATTCAATCCCAACATAAGCATTGGCGATATTGTCCATGATATGCCTTTGAGGAACAAAACCATATTGGGAAGGATGCAACCCATCATGCAGATAGCCTTTGATACGGTCAACAAGCATTTTAGCTATGATCTTATAAATGAGTGGCATGAGCATGATTGGTCTCCAATCAGTGGACATGCTGTAAAAGAAGTTGATGTGCAGACAAAATCTCAAGAGAGGGAAAGTCCACATGTAAAATGGGAGGAGAAGTGCTGCACACAAAAATTAGCAAGTTCAGAGTGAGATGAAGACCAAGAACCATGAGGCATCCAGACCCAACAAATATTTGCAGCTTGTCATTTGTAATGTAAACTTTTGAAAAATTGCTTTGCAGCGTGTATCCAAAAAAGCCCTTTGTCGAGATCAGGTTTCCCATTTAACAAGCTTTCATCGATCATTTGATTGGAGATAGAATTTAGCCTGACATAAGTGCATGCTTTCATCAGAAGACCAAGACCGAAGGCGACTAAGCTTAGTCAGACTCTGGTAAGTGAGTTTAGCATGCACAACAGTCTCCTGTGTGGCTCGCATAAATGATTTACCATAATCCCAAATCAAAGCTTACATTCGAGCAACAAAAGCCTGCCATGCATAATCCAGATCAAAAAGCATCTGAGAAGAGAGAGGCTGAATGGCATCAAAAACCATAACTTTAAAATCAGCATGTTCCAAATAACTGTTATTCACCAACAAAAGCCTTCTCCAAGGCAATCTGTCATCAGGAAAGTCATGTATGGAGAGCCTCAACCAAAGAGGTATATGATCAGAATACGTGAAGGCATGATCAACCCAAAGTTGACAGGTAAACGCATCACAATGCTGCGGATCAACCTGATACCACCTGTCCAGGCGTGCCTGATAAGAAGATTGAGCATTGTGTTGAAAGGTATAGCCTGGGAGCGTAGGCTGTAATTCCTTCCAGAGATCCACCAAACGCAGCTAAACCAAAAAGTCAAACCATGCCTGCTGTTCAGAAGCCAACATATGAGTGTGGGGCCAAAGTATTATCTTCCAGTTGCAGAGCATTGTTAAAATCACCACAGATGAATGCATAATGTCTCCATAGATAATTATGCATGGCATCCCAAATCAAAGCTCGACCATTTGAAGATTGACGGGCATAAACCGATGCAAATTCAGATATTTCTTCCTAAAACAAGCATTGCATAATAATCCATCTACCATGGCGATCATTGAGAGCCACAACGACCTGAAGATCATGCCTTACCAAAAAAGCCACTCCAGAGAAAGAGCACTCTCCAGTATAGAAAATATCATAACCAGCAAAATATCTTGTGTGACCAGCATACATGTGCTGATTATGTCCTGCAAAGCCACTATATCTGGCTGCAATTGTCTGACATACATCCATACAAGTTTCCATTTTCTACGATCACAAAAATCCTGTACATCGACTGTAACACATTTGATGTGGTCAAGCATATTACAGCTATGGGACAGTTATGTACAACAATAAACAAACTGACTATGTCTGCATCTCCACCTCAATATCTGGACCTCTGCCCTGAGAAGAGGAATCAGCCTGAGGGGAAGACAATAGAGCAGCAACGTCCTCTTCTGGGAAGAGGGTAAGATTGGTAGTGACTGGAGCCCAAGTCAAACCAATGCCAGAGTTTTCAGCTGGTGTCTTGGCCTGTGAAGATGCACCATCCCAAGTTCTGGATGGCAAAGTTCTCCTAGGAGAGAGAACTTTGCGAGGAGTTTGCCATCCTTCATCCAAATTTTTACCCTTCACCTAAGACTGAGAGACTGAGGGCATAGGAACAGGAGCAATAGCATTCAAGATAGCTGGGGATTTACCTTTGTCTTGATCAGCAAAAAATTGTTTTACCCCTTCGTTTTTTACCACAGAAAAGGCATTGGCATTCTTACTCTGAGGCGGAACCATTTCAGCTTGTACTGGCATTTTGGGTGCTCGGGAAGGGCATTGTTTTTTGTTTTTGTTTTTTTTCAAGAAAATTACTTCATTAAGTATGAATGAAAACCGCGAGAGCAAGCTCAAAAGCGGGAGTACGTCATGCAATGCATGAGGAAAAAACAGCTCAAAGTGAGCTAATAAAGAATGAAGGCGGAGGCTGAAAATGCCACCTCAACCCTAAAGGAAACTCAGAGAAGAAAGGAGATCCCCTCCAAACTCTGGAAAAAGTAACTCTCCTGGTAGTGGCTGCTCTGAAGGATCCCTGCATGCTCGCCCAAATGGCCATCAGAGTGTGTACTGTGTCAGTCCAAATGCTGGCCTTAGTCTGGGAAGGATGAACCTGGGAAGGGCATTGTGAAGCCATATGCCCAAATTGCCTGCATTCAAAGCAAGCACCTACAAACAACCCCCATTTCAGCTTGTAGAAAGCACTGCCCATGGAAACATTATTGACACTAACTGAATAAGAAGCCGGTGTGGGATTATCTGTGTCCCACAAGACAACAGGGAAGAAAAAAAGACAGCAGCAGCCCAAATGAGAACAGAGAGCACAGAGAAAAGAACGAACGATGACAAAAAGCAGAACGGACAAAGGACAAAAAACAATATGGAGACAGAACGTACGGACAGCCAAGAGAAAAAGTGAACGGACAGTAACAATACGGATAGAAAGAACAGATAGAAGCAAACCCAGACAGACAAACGGGAACCCACGCTC
The DNA here is from genome assembly GCF_047967505.1 of Dipteris shenzhenensis. Classification (NCBI taxonomy): domain Eukaryota; kingdom Viridiplantae; phylum Streptophyta; class Polypodiopsida; order Gleicheniales; family Dipteridaceae; genus Dipteris; species Dipteris shenzhenensis. Next base: position 58,181,637 of record NC_141600.1, on the reverse strand, counting down.
GTACATACAAAAACCCGCAGACAAACTGAGGCTGTACGGTAGGCTAGGCTGTATGGCTATACGACGGTAGGCTAGGCTGAGCAGGAGTGCTCACACACACACACACACACACACACACACACTCTTTTTTTTTAGTGAAAACTTTGACTGATTATATTATAAGAATAGTCACCTCAGAAAAGAGGCACCTGAAGATCTCAGTATAAGCCAAATATACATCCTGATCTATCTGGCGAGTCTGCAAGCAATCAAAGAAAGATTGTTGCAGAGAACGCTTAAAGTAAGCAAACAAAGAAAAATTGGGATTACTAAAGATTTTACAATTACGGTCTGTCCCATAAAGTCCAAAGTGCCTAATAGTGAGCCCAAACAAAGAAAAGATAAAATTCCGGTCGCTGTGGATGAAAGCCAAAGAGCCAGAAAAATTTCCCAAAGAGAAGAGTTGGGAATCTCGCTCGTAGCTGCTGTTGAAGAGAATCCAGAAACTGCCGAGAAGACGGGCAATGCCAAAATAAATGAGACATAGTCTCCTGAGCAACACACACTTTTTTTTTTGGGTAAAATCCAGTGTATTTATATTTTCATAAATTTACAAGATGGGAAGTCTCCCACACACTGACATTAGACTCCAAAAGAGAGCCCAATGGAAGAACTCAAAAACAGGTAGAAAACACTTCAAGGCTAGTAGCATCCAAGTCCCTTGCAGAAAAACTGTCATATAAGGATTGGTTGAGGGACATTCTAAAGCGGCTACAGGTTTTTCTTCCAGATTTGATTCATGACACGCAGACAGGGTTTGTGCATGGCAGAATTATTTTTGATAATATTTTCTCATTTTGGGAGGCCTCAGAATGGGCCATGCAGAGCCGCCAGAGATTGGCCATTCTACTCTTGGACTTTGAGAAAGCATATGACAGAGTAGATTGGGATTTTTTAGAGGGTACTCTATCTCGCTTTGGTTTTTCAGATGCATGGATTAGAGGAGTATCCTCTCTCTACAGATCAGCCCATAGCCAGGTGCTCATTGGGGGGGGTAAGAGGGGACAGGTTTCAGATTTCCAGATTAGTTTGCCAGGGATGTCCTCTTGCCCCTTTTCTTTTTCTTTTTGTGGCGGAAGCTATGAGTATCTACATTAGATCTCAAGCTGATATTTATGGGTTGAGGCTTCCTATCCGCCGGGAAGAAGAGCTCCTGGATAGTGAGTTGGCAGATGACACGGCTGTTTTTTTGGATGCCTCCCCTAGGACACTCACTTCCTTCCGGACAGCCTTGGATGTATTTTGCACGGCTACAGGTGCACACATTAATTGGCATAAATCCAATGGTTTTTGGATTTGCGATGATGACACCCCGGATTGGGGTAATGATATTGGCTTCACTTGGGTACAGAGGGGCATCTCCGTCAGATATTTGGGCTGCCGAGTTGGGGTGGGCATCTCTCCTTCACAACAGTTTGCTCCGGTGTTGGAGAGCATCAGAAGAAAGCTCCTTCTGGAGCTCAGCCAAACTTGACTTGGCTTCCAGGGTGGTGGTGGTTAACCAGGTCTTCTAGCCACAACATGGTTTGTATGCTCTTGTTGGTGCCACTCTAGGGATTGTATCACTCAGCTTAAGAGGCCTATATGAAACTTTTTATGGAGTGGTCTAGATGGCACAACTGATGTTACAGCCAGGGTGGCTTGGGAGACCTTGATTCTTCCTACAAGAGAAAGGGGTTTGAATATCATCGACCCGCATCTACAGTGCAGAGCCTTACTCTGCAAGGTCATTGTGAGAGGACTTATGCCAGGGCAAGAGCCTTGGAAGGATTTCTTTATCAGATGCATACAATCTCGCACGGCAACTTCAGGAGAGGATTGGACACAGTACCAGATGGGTTTTCACCACAGCCCACCTCAGATCTCCCTCTTCCCCTCTTATGGTTGCTATCCTGAAAGCATGGGCAAGCATTAGGAGTACTCTTCGCAAGATTCCCCCATCCACCCATGAAGAGATTGAAAGGAAACCTATCATGTGGAATGACAGGATTATGGATGAGCATGGCAGACCACTTAGAGCTTCTCCTTACATGCAGTGGCCAAGATGGGAGAGGAGCCCTGCATCTACTGTGGGAGCATGGAAAGCCTTCAGGAAGCTTCCTACAGACCGATAGGCCCAGATGGTTCTTAATCTCAGAGGGAGTGCAGGGACAGTCCAATAGATTGATGCACTTCCTTACCTCCTTACCCATACGCTTTCAATGCACAATCTGACCTCCTCGAAGGTCTACAGATTTCTTCTTCCACCGCCATGGATTGACAAGCATGCCAACACTCTTTGGAATTTGGATAGGCCTTTATCTTGGTGGCAATCACGACTCATGAAAATCTGGAAAGCCGAATTGCCATTGAAACATAGGCTTTTCTTTTGGAGATGTATAGTGGGAGCTTTTTCCATTGGGGTGAAATTGGCAGCACGCCGCATTGCTTCCCCTTCCTGCCCCCGTTGCTCTCATCACTGTGAGACAGTTTCTCACCTATTATGGTCTTTCCCACACTCTCGCATATTGATTACTCATGTTTCTCATTTGCTGCGGCTTTGGTTTCCCTCTATCAGATTTGGGAAACTCTTCTGGATGTTTGGATGCCTCTCATCTCAGATGTCTCCATTCCTCCTCTTCTTTCACTGGACTCGCTTTTGGGTACTATGGACCATTTGGACACAGAGATTGCATTCTAGGATGGGTCAACAGTTTCCTCAGGGATATATTTCAGTCCAGTAATCTGTCCTGTACAAACAGTGGAGGAACTGGAACAAATGGCTGCAACATAGTTGAAAGTATTCTCCAAATGGACCTATGATGCAGACCCAAGGAGAATGTCCTGCAAGCTTGTGGAAATGAAAGCATACAACCTTGTTGATCCACAACATCGCCAACAAATCTTATGCCTAATTTCATGAGATTGTAGGCTTTAATAGGTGCCTGTAAAGTGAGAGGTGATTCAAACACCTTGCTCCAATGGATGCTTTCCAAGCGAAAAGAATTACCATGATGAGAGGAAGCACCTGTCCATTTTGCATATGAGAGAATTCTCTTCCAATCATGAATAAAAGCAGTAGAAACAGGGCAACCAGGAATTTTCCCCTGAAATGTGGTCATGACTGCTTCCCAGTGATCTGTAATCCAATGCCCATATGCATGGGACGCCATGTTTCCACACATAGCTGCTAACATAATAGCCCATGGCTGTTTTTGCTGAAAAAAATCAGCAATCATAGTGCTCTTTCTTGCCAACATATGAACCTGGAGATTGAGAATATTCAGCCCCCCATGAGTCTTTGGTGAACAAATAGACTGCATAGGTAGTAGTCGCAAAGCCTTTTTATGAGATTTGCTTTTCCAAAATATCTCCATAGCCTGGGACACATAGGAAGCCAAATGCTTGAAAGACCAGGGAAGAAGAGGCAAATAAAATTGCACATATGCCATAATGATGGACTGTACTGTCCGAAGTCGAACATGTAGAGGCCAAGTGGACAAATGCCAATATTCCAGCTTCTTGTTGATCTTTTGAAGCACCCATTTGAGCTGTTGTTGCGGGGTAATATTCCAGCCAATGGGGTAGCCTAGATGCCTCACAATAGTATGGGAAGAGATAATGTGGCCTGGCCAGAGAAGTGCATGCCAATCAGCTTCTTTCAAAGCTAGAAGTTTTGATTTCTGAAAATTGATATGCAGTCCAGCACCTATGCCAAAGTCATTCAGTGTATGCATCAAGTGAGAAAGGTCACTTTGAGAATTCCTGGGCATAAAGTATGAATCATCAGCATATGCCTGTGCAAGAAATGATTGTGCCCCTGGAATTTGCAAGCCATGAAGCTGTCCTGTATCTGCAAGATAGTCCATATGCAATAGTAACGGATGGGTAGCAATGGCATATAGTAAGGAACTAAGAGGGCAACCCTGTCTCACTGAGCGGGTTATAGTCCACCAGGTTCTTGACAACCCACCACCAAGCAAGCACTGCGCCGTGGCCTGAAAATAGAGCCAGTAGATGATATGGATGAGCCTAGGGCCAAATCCCAATTTATGCATAGTCTGAGAAAGAAAATCCCAATGGACAGTATCAAATGCTTTCGCAATGTCTACTTGCAGAATGAGAACATCTTGTTTAGAATATTTGGCATACTCAATCGCAAGCAAAGCATTGGAGATATTGTCAGTAATCTGCCTTCTGGGGACAAACCCATACTGCCTAGGATGAAGTCCTGCTTGCAAAAAGAAGCGAACCCTGAGGACAATCATTTTAGCAATGAGTTTGTAAATGACAAGCATGAGAGATAAAGGCCACCAATCAGCCATCGTCTCACACAACCTTTTTTTGGGAATCGATTTGACTAGGCCATGTTTCCAGGATGGAGGAAGAGATTGTTCAGCCCAAGCATGATTGATCATTAGAAGAAGAGAGTTCTTGAGATCACCCCAAAATGCACGGAAAAATTCGATAGTCAATCCATCCCAACCAGGAGAGCTGCTTTTGCGTAGATGACTCAAAGCATCATCCAGTTCACTAAGCATAAAAGGCTGCTCCAATGCATGAGCCTGTTCCTGAGACAATATGGGCTGGACATGCATAAGAAATTGAGACCTAGCTGCATTCACTTGCATCAAATGATCAGGCTGAAGAGAAAGGAGATGCTGGAAATGAATAGAACATTGCGATTCCAATTCTGATTTGGAAGTGGTCCAGGTGCCATCATCTTTCTTGATCCTGCAAATATCCTCCTTTCGCCTATCCGCATGGAGACTTTTAAAAAAGGCTTTGGAGGAGCAGCCTTTATTCAAAAGGGGTTTCATGCGAGCTCGGATTTGCCACTTCTTTAATTTGCGAAGATCATTTTGGTGGCATAAGCACAAGAATCCTAATCAGAAGAGGTAAGCTGCCTATGAGAACTGATTGCATCCATTTGCTGCTTGTGAGATTGAGCCCATTTCAGCTTGAGCCTGAGGTTTCCCATGTAACTCCGTCCATAATCTTGAATAAAACCTGTAAGCGATGAGCAAGACTGATCCAAGCAAAATCCATATCCTCCTGAGCATGTAAGAGGAGGGGACGGACAGCCACTCTCACCATGTTCTGAAATTGTTGATGAAGCAAATAAGCACTATTAACATGGAGCAGGCGACGACCAAAAAAAGGCATATCATCTATCAGACGTGCTATTGATAATGTCAAGCATACTGGAAAATGATCAGATAGCAAGAGGGAGTGATCAACCCATAGTGTACATGTAAAATCAGCATATTGCTGAGCATGCAGCAAATACCATCTGTCAAGTCGAGCCCAGTAATGAGTAAAGGCATTGTGATGATATGTATAACCCATATCTGTGTCCCTTGTTGAGAGCCATAGATCTTCTGCATGCAGGGATGAGAGCATATCTTCCCAATGTCGAAGCTCAGTGGGGATCATGTGAGAATGATGAGTGGTATTGTCTTGAGTGGCAGGCGAGTTGTTAAAGTCTCCACACAAAAAAGCATTGGACAGCCATGGATATTGTTTGAGGGAGGCCCACATTTGAGCTCTAGTCGCAGAGGTTTGTGAGGCATAAACAGATGCTATTTCATAGAGATCAGCTTGCCAAATGCACCTGATCACCATCCATCGTCCCTGAGGGTCATTGTAAGCAACCATGGGCTGCATATCATGTTTTACGAGCATGCAGACCCCCAAAAAGTGCATTGTACCAGCATAAAAAATATCATAACCAGCATAATGGCCTTGCTGGCCAGCCAAGAAGTGTTGGTTGTGTTCCTGTAAAGAGATCACATCGGGATGCATTCTATGTACATAATGCCAGAAAAGTCTCCACTTATTGACATTGCAAAGACCCTGAACATTGTATGTAATGCAAGTAATTGAAGTAGACATAGAAGATATGTATAGTTAAACCAAAAAGCAGAGTAAAGTATAAGCTGTCAGGCCTCAGCCATGACATCAACACCCACCTGGCCTCCTGGATCATTAGCTCTATGATCCTCATCATTGTCACATACAGGGATGCCCCTTTTTAACACATCAACCCACAGTTGAGAAGCAAGGCTATCAGCGGGGGTAGAGGTATGACCAGGGGTAGAAGTTGAAGCATCCCAATGGCGAGATTGTAACGGACGTGGTTTGAGAGCGAATACTTTTTTGGGTTGCTGCTAGGCACCCTGGGGAGAGGCATGAGATTCTGAAATTTTTCCCTTCCCCTTATCCTTTTGCTTGGCTGAAACCTGAACCACATTTTCTTTGGAAGGGACAGATTTGGATGCCACATCACCCAGTTTGGTAGGCATAGCCTTAGACCCCGGGGCATAAGTTGGGGGGGGAGTATTTTTTGGAGCAATAGCTGTAGGTGGGAGCTGATGCAGGACTGCAGGACACTGTGAGGCTAGGTGGCCAAACTTATGGCATGTGAAACAAGCACCTGCAAAAACTCCCCATTTCAAATCAAAATATTTTTCACCGGGGGGAACATCCTCCACTTCTACCGCAATGGAAGGAGGGGTTGGGTGATTTGTATCGCAAAGAATACAAAAGCGATTGCGATTACCCGAAGGACGGGGTGGGCATATAACTTGCCCCAAAGTGGTTGCCAAACTTGGTAACTCAGCCCTTATATAGTCCGGAAAATCCACTACCTCAACCCATACGGGGCACTGATGTCGAATGAGGCTGTGGTAATCCTTGTTTGGCGACCATGGCATGACATGCACAAACACCTCTCTCTTTCTCACACCACTTTTTTTTTTAAAGTGAAAACTTTTGATTGATTATATTACAAAACTAGCAACCTCAAAACGAGGTAGCCAGGCCCCAGGTGTTTTCCAGGTGTTTTATGAGGGTGATCCTTCTTCTTGGGCACTCTCAGTCCGCCGGCAGGTGATAGAGCCCTGCTCCCTTTAGGATGTACCACTTACTCCCTTCAAAGCTTCTCATGCTTCAGTGGACACCTCTTAGGAGATTTTGGCTAGCATTTCCTCTTGGCACATTTGGAGAGCCAGATGTACAGAGGCCTTGGATGGCACCCAAATACACCCATCATAGGTGTTCACGGGTATTTGGACTGACACGGTTCACACTTTGATAGCCATTTGGGCTAGCATGCAGGGCCCTTCATGGTGGGCAGCCTCTTCTAGGAGGACTGTAATTCTTCAAGTTTGGAGGGGTTCTCCCTTTTTCTCGGAGGTTTCTACCGGATTGAGATGGCACTATCAGCCCCAATCCTTTCTTTTTGGATCTTGAGCTTCTCATGCATTGCATGGTGTATCCCATATGGAGCTTGCTCTAACGGTTTTCTTTAATATTTAATAGAAGTCTCTTTTTGCAAAAAAATGAGGCAGCCGAAATTACATCAACTGAAAATCTCAGTGTATGCTAGATATACATCATGATCTATGTAGTGCATCTGCAAGCAATCAAAAAAGGATTGCTGCAGAGAACGCTTAAAAAAGCCAAACAAGGAAAATATGGGATCACCAAAGACTTTACAGTTCCTGTCTGTCCATAACGTCCAGAGTGTCCAATAACGAACCCAAACAAAGAAAAGATGAAACTCCAGTTTGGGTGGATGAAAACCAAAGAGCCAGAAAGACTTCCCAAAAAGACTAGTCGGGAATCTCACTCATAGGCGCTACCGAAGAAGATTGATGAACTCACGAGAACATGGACAAAATCAGAATAAATGAGGCACACTCTCCTGAGGACTCAAGCATCTGTGACAATGAGCAGGAGCAATGTGTCTATGGGCCAACATCTGTCCAAATGGAAAAATGCCCAGAAGCACTCACCAGAAGAAAACATGTTGCCGAAGAGGAGTTTTGTAAGCCCAAAGCTGCTTTAATCTCTTTCTCCACCACTTGGCTGGGCGATGCATTCACCAAATAGAATTGCCTTTCTTTGAAACCCAAGGTTGAGGCAAAAGGATTTTATACAATGCAGGAACCATAATCTGAGATAGCCTCAAAGGGCGAGAAAAGGACCCTGGTGAAGTCAAAGTCCAATTCTCCAACCTATCTTGAAGTTCCAAAGGAGGAATCGGAACAAAAGGCGAAAGTATATAAACAATTTATTACCACACAAAGCACAATAATGGGAGCCCAAGCCATACCGTTGTTGAGATATCAAGCTCCACTCGCGATATGCCAGGGTGACCGTTGTGCATTTATGTCACCGACTTGTTAGCTATAGATGCGGTTGGTACACCGCCCACGAATAATAGCTGGATGACAGCTATCCTTATCTACACTAGTTCGTGGCTCAGTTAGTATGCCACCTTAGTTAGTTGAGTTTGGTTTGAGACCCACATATAGGGTTCTTCTATTTCTTTGTACTCGAGTTCTTTTGGCTTACACAACTAAGAAGAGGAAAACTATTTTCAGCCTCCACCTTTGTGTGTATTCCCCCATTGTGCATGTGAGAAAGTCGCAAGTGAGACTCCTTCCCTCTCTCCCACTATCTTCACATGGTATCAGAGCCTTGTTCATGGTAAGGAGCTCAAGAAAGCAAACCAAGTTCGCAGTGTCCTGGTAAGAGGACCAGTGTTGCTTTCCTTTTTCGAGTTTGGGAGCAAATCTCTGCAGGTAGCACAGCCGGAAGTGCAAGAGTGCACTGTCTCAGATTGAGACGCCCTTCACGGTGTGGCGAGAGGGCATTATATGCTGCGGGACAAGGCGTAGCCCTTGGTAACTTTATTTTTCTGATTCAAGGTCATTTCGGGGCCCGTTTTGGAGGCGGAAGTTCTCCGCAGGCACTCAGAAAAAGGCCCTGTTTTTGTTGTGCGACCACTGTTCTGCAGGTTGGTGAAAAGTTGCCGCAGAAATTGCATCGTATGCCTGTGTGCAGAGATATTGGGAGTTGCAGAATCATCCTTATTGCCTGTTGATGCAAAATTGTCACTAGGAAGTGACTGTGTGGTCAAAAACCACTTTCGTCAGGTTTGCAGATTTGCCCTTGTGATGCAGAAGCTGTGTTTTTTGCAGTGACATGATATTTTGTAGTGTTTTGTAATGGCGTCTGATTCTCTTTCACAGATTGTCACTGAAAAGCTTGACAAGAACAACTTCCAAGCATGGAAGTTTAGAATGACGAATTTCCTTATGGGAAAAGGCTACTGGGAGTTCATTACAGGAAATGAAGAAGAACCAGTTCTTCCTAATGTTCCCAATCAACAAGAAATGCAGGCATTTAAAGGATGGCATGAGAGAGCCAAAAAAGTCATGTACTGGCTGTCTATCAGTATTTCAAATTCAATGATTGTGCATATTCAGGATGCAAGTACGCCAAAGGTGGCATGGGATACTTTGGCTAAAATGTATAGCACAAATACGCAGGCCAGGAAAATGCAGCTCAAGCAGGAGTTGCGCAATGTGCAGAGAGAAAATTTGAGCATAAATAACTACCACATGAAGGTGAAGAAAATTGCAGATGCACTTGCTTCCATTGGGTCGCCAGTGGAAGATGAGGATCTAGTTTCTGTGACCTTGAATGGTCTAGGAAAGGATTATGCACAGTTCCGGACATCCATTGCCGTCCGTGAAAAATTTCCTGATTTTAAGGAGTTGATTGCTCTTCTAATTTCTGAAGAGCAGAGAAATGGGTGTGCATCTTCTTCAGCAAGAACTTCAAAAGAAACTGTCTTCTACTCAAATGCTGGCAGAGGTGACAGAGGTAGAGGAGGCCGATCTGCAGGCCGTGGTAGAAATCAGAATATGCAGCAAACGCAAGAAAACCAGTCCTATGCAGGAGGACGTGGTAACTCTAGAGGCAGGGGGAGCCAAAGAGGCCGTGGTGGATGGCAGAGAGGCCAAAATGCAAACAACAATGTTGAATGCTACTACTGTGGTAAAATGGGGCATATGGCTAAGGACTGCTATAAAAAGCAGAATGACATTATGAATGGAAAATTGCAGCAAGGCAATTATGCATCTTCTAGTAGGCAGGGTGATGACAGAAATGAGCATCTATTTATGGTGCAGCATATGACCAATTCTGTGACAAGTGCAGAAGAACGAAATGATGTGTGGTATGTTGACTCAGGTGCATCAAACCACATGACAGGTCATGCTGAATGGATGCAGGATGCAAGGAAAATGGAAAAACCAGGATTTGTGGAGACTAGTGATGATACTGCACATCCTATTGTGCAGATTGGCAAAATTCCTTTGTCTATGCAGGATGGGAAAAAGAAATACTTGTCTGATGTATTTCATGTCCCGAACATCACCAAGAACCTGGTTTCTGTTGGTCAAATGGTTGAGCAGGGCTTGCAGGTCAAATTCAATCCTCATGGATGCTTTGTTGAGGATATGAAAAATAATGGTCGCTTGATAGCAAAAGGAAAGAAGAAGGGCAGGATGTTTACGCTGGATGCGGACATGCCTGAATTGAGTGCAGCAATGTTTGCACATGGGACCGGTGTAGTTGCAGATATTGATATCTGGCATAAACGCATTGGTCATGTTAATGTACAGCGACTTAAATCAATGCAGGCCCAAAATATTGTTACAGGATTTGCCTAAATTCAAGGTTGCAGAAATGCATAAGGTGTGTGAAGCCTGTCAATTTGGAAAACAGGCAAGGAAACCATTTCCTAAGCATATTGCGGCTACTACCAATGCAGTCTATTTGTTCACCCAAGACTCATGGGGGGCTGAATACTCTCTCTCTCTCACACTTTTTTTTTGGTAAAATCCAGTGTATTTATATTCTCATAAAGTTACAAGATGGGAAGTCTCCCACACACTGACATTAGACTCCAAAAGAGAGCCCAATGGAAAAACTCAAAAACAGGCAGAGAACACTTCAAGGCTAGTAGCATCCAAGTCCCTTGCAGCAAAACTGTCATATAAGGATTGCTTGAGGGATATTCTGAAGAAAATATATGCCTGAGGAAACTGTTGACCCATCCTAGAATGCAGTCTCTGTGTCCAAATGGTCCATAGTACCCAAAAGCGAGTCAGTGAAAGAAGAGGAGGAATGGAGACATCTGAGATAAGAGGCATCCAAACATCCAGAAGAGTTTCCCAAATCTGATAGAGGGAAACCAAAGCCGCAGCAAATGAGAAATATGAGTGATCAATATGCGAGAGTGTGGGCAAGACCATAATAGGTGAGGAACTGTCTCACAGTGATGAGAACAACGGGGGCAGGAAGGGGAAGCAATGCGGCGTGCTGCCAATCTCACCCCAATGGAAAAAGCTCCCACTATACATCTCCAAAAGAAAAGCCTCTGTTTCAATGGCAATTTGGCTTTCAAGATTTTCATGAGTCATGATTGCCACCAAGATAGAGGCCTATCCAAATTCCAAAGAGTGTTGGCATGCTTGTCAATCCATGGCGGTGGAAGAAGAAATCTGTAGACCTTCGAGGAGGTCAGATTGTGCAGTGAGAGTGTATGGGTAGCAGGAGGTAAGGAAGTCAAATTCCAGTCCAGTAATCTGTCCTGTACAAACAGTGGAGGAACTGGAACAAATGGCTGCAACATAGTTGAAAGTGTTCTCCAAATGGACCTATGATGCAGACCCAAGGAGAATGTCCTGCAAGCTTGTGGAAATGAAAGCATACAACCTTGTTGATACACAACATCGCCAACAAATCTTATGCCCAATTTCATGAGATTGTATGCTTTAATAGATGCCTGTAAAGCGAGAGGCAATTCAAACACCTTGCTCCAATGGATGCTTTCCAAGCGAAAAGAATTACCATGATGAGAAGAAGCACCTGTCCATTTTGCATATGAGAGAATTCTCTTCCAATCATGAATAAAAGCAGTGGAAACAGGGCAACCAGGAATTTTCCCCTGAAATGTGGTCATGACTGCTTCCCAGTGATCTGTAATCCAATGCCCATATGCATGGGATGCCATGTTTCCACACATAGCTGCTAACATAATATCCCATGGCTGTTTTTGCTGAAAAAAATCAGCAATCATAGTGCTCTTTCTTGCCAACATATGAACCTGGAGAATGAGAATATTCAGCCCCCCATGAGCCTTGGGTGAACAAATAGACTGCATAGGTAGTAGTCGCAAAGCCTTTTTATGAGATTTGCTTTTCCAAAATATCTCCATAGCCTGGGACATATAGGAAGCCAAATGCTTGAAAGACCAGGGAAGAAGAGGCAAATAAAATTGCACATATGCCATAACGATGGACTGTACTATCCGAAGTCGAACATGTAGAGGCCAAGTCGACAAATGCCAGTATTCCAGCTTCTTGTTAATCTTTTGAAGCACCCATTTGAGCTGTTGTTGCGGGGTAATATTCCAGCCAATGGGGTAGCCTAGATGCCTCACAATAGTGTGGGAAGAGATAATGTGGCCTGGCCAGAGAAGTGCATGCCAATCAGCTTCTTTCAAAGCTAGAAGTTTTGATTTCTGAAAATTGATTTGCAGTCCAGCAGCCATGCCAAAGTCTTTCAGTGTATGCATCAAGTGAGAAAGGTCACTTTGAGAATTCCTGGGCATAAAGTATGAATCATCAGCATATGCCTGTGCAAGAAATGACTGTGCCCCTGGAATTTGCAAGCCATGAAGCTGTCCTGTATCTGCCAGATAGTCCATATGCAACAGTAACAAATGGGTAGCAATGGCATACAGTAAAGAACTAAGAGCGCAACCCTGTCTCACTGAGCGGGTCATAGTCTAGGTTCTTGACAACCCACCACCAAGCAAGCACTGTGCCGTGGCCTGAGAATAAAGCCAGTAGATGATATGGACAAGCCGAGGGCCAAATCCCAATTTATGCATAGTCTGAGAGATAAAATCCCAATGGACAGTATCAAATGCTTTCACAATGTCTACTTGCAGAATGAGAACATCTTGTTTAGAATATTTGGCATACTCAATCGCAAGCAAAGCATTGGAGATATTGTCAGTGATCTGCCTTCTGGGGACAAACCCATACTGCCTAGGATGAAGTCCTGCTTGCAGAATGAAGCGAACCCTGAGGACAATCATTTTAGCAATGAGGTTGTAAATAACATGCATGAGAGATATAGGCCGCCAATCAGCCATCGTCTCACACAACCTTTTTTTGGGAATCAATTTGACTAGGCCATGTTTCCAGGATGGGGGAAGAGATTGTTCTGCCCAAGCATGATTGATCATTAGAAGAAGAGTGTTCTTGAGATCACCCCAAAATGCACGGAAAAATTCGACAGTCAATCCATCCCAACCAGGAGAGCTGCTTTTGCATAGATGACTCAAAGCATCATCCAGTTCACTAAGCATAAAAGGCTGCTCCAATGCATGAGCCTGACAATATGGGCTGGACATGCATAAGAAATTGAGACCTAGCTGCATCCACTTGCATCAGATGATCAGGCTGAAGAGAAAGGAGATGCTGGAAATGACTAGAACATTGCAATTCCAATTCTGATTTGGAAGTGGTCCAGGTGCCATCATCTTTCTTGATCCTGCAAATATCCTCCTTTCGCCTATCTGCATGAAGGCTTTGGAGGAGCAGCCCTTATCCAAAAGGGGTTTCATGCGAGCTCGGATTAGCCACTTCTTTAATTTGCGAAGATCATTTTGGTGGATGATATGAACCGCATAAGCACAAGAATCCTGTTCAGAAGAGGTAAGCTGCCTATGAGAACTGATTGCATCCATTTGCTGCTTGTGAGACTGAGCCCATTTCAGCTTGAGCCTAAGGGCAGGCGACGACCAAAAAAAGGCATATCATCTGTCAGACGTGCTATTGATAATGTCAAGCATACTGGAAAATGATCAGAGAGCAAGAGGGAATGATCAACCCAAAGTGTACATGTAAAATCAGCATACTGCTGAGCATGCAGCAAATACCATCTGTCAAGTCGAGCCCCGTAATGAGTAAAGGCATTGTGATGATATGTATAACCCATATCTCTGTCCCTTGTTGAGAGCCATAGATCTTCTGCATGCAGGGATGAGAGGATATCTTCCCAATGTCGAAGCTCAGTGGGGATCATGTGAGAACGATGAGTGGTATTGTCTTGAGTGGCAGGCGAGTTGTTAAAGTCTCCACACAAAAAAGCATTGGACAGCCATGGATATTGTTTGAGGGAGTCCCACATTTGAACTCTAGTCGCAGAGGTTTGTGAGGCATAAACAGATGCTATTTCATAGAGATCAGCCTGCCAAATGCACCTGATCATCATCCATCGACCCTGAGGGTCATTGTAAGCAACTGTGGGCTGCATATCATGTTTTACCAGCATGCAGACCCCCGAAAAGTGCATTGTACCAGCATAAAAAATATCATAACCAGCACAGTGGCCTTGCTGGCCAGCCAAGAAGTGTTGGTTGTGTTCCTGTAAAGAGATCACATCGGGATGCATTCTATGTACATAATGCCAGAAAAGTCTCCACTTATTGACATTGCAAAGACCCTGAACATTGTATGTAATGCAAGTAATTGAAGTAGACATAGAAGATATGTACAGTCAAACCAAAAAGCAGAGTAAAGTATAAGCTGTCAGGCCTCAGCCATGACATCAACATCCACCTGGCCTCCTGGATCATTAGCTCTATGATCCTCATCATTGTCACATACAGGGATGCCCCTTTTTAACACATCAACCCACAGTTGAGAAGCAAGGCTCTCAGCGGGGGTAGAGGTCTGACCAGGGGTGGAAGTTGAAGCATCCCAATGGCGATATTGTAACGGACGTGGTTTGAGAGCGAATACCTTTTTGGGTTGCTGCCAGGCACCCTGGGTAGAGGCACGAGATTCTGAAATTTTGCCCTTCCCCTTATCCTTTTGCTTAGCTGAAACCTGAACCACATTTTCTTTGGAAGGGATAGATTTGGATGCGACATCACCCAGTTTGGTAGGCATAGCCTTAGACCTCGAAGCATAAGTAGGGGGGGAAGTATTTTCTAGAGCAATAGCTGTAGGTGGGAGCTGATGCAGAACTGCAGGACACCGTGAGGCTAGGTGGCCAAACTTATGGCATGCGAAACAAGCACCTGCAAAAACTCCCCATTTCAAATCAAAATATTTTTCACCAAGGGGAACATCCTCCACTTCTACCGCAATGGAAGGAGGGGTTGGGTGATCTATATCCCAAAGAATACAAAAGCGATTGCGATTACCCGAAGGACGGGGTGGGCATATAACTTGCCCCAAAGTGGTTGCCAAACTTGGTAACTCAGCCCTCATATAGTCTGGAAAATCCACTACCTCAACCCATACGGGGCAGTGATGTCGAATGAGGCTGTGGTAATCCTTATTTGGCGACCATGGCATGACATGCACCATTTGTCTGCCATAGAATAAGGGCGACATCTCCAATATCTCCTGACGATATGAGGCATCCGAAAAATGCACTTCATAAAAACTCCTGGAAGCAAAGTATACTCCTTCAACAAAGCAGCCTCCCAACAATGCCTGAACCCACTGGGCCACATCATTGGCTGAAGGTAACTTTCCTGGGAAAAAAATGATAACTGCTTGCTGAGAGAACTTTCAAAGAGGAGCAACCAATGAAGGCAGCTTCAACTTATATTTGATGGCCGGGGGAGGTTTGGCCCACTCCTTCCGGCTGTGATGAAATTCATCTTTAACCATGTCAAAAACACTTTTTTTTTTTGGGGAGAATTTTTTTGCATTATATTACAGAGAGTCACTATCCCAAAGTGGGATGTGCTCAAATACATCAAGAGAAGATCTCAATATATGACAAGTATACATCATGGTCTATGGACTGTGTTTGCAAGCAATCGTAAAAGGATTGCTACAAAAAGGCCTGAAAAAAGAGAAATTTGAAAAAGTTGGATCACCAAAAACTCTATGATTTCTGTCCTTTCATAGAGTCCAGAGTGCCCAATAGCAAACCCAAGTGAAAAATAGATATCTTGTTTAGGTGGGTGAATTCCAAACAACAAAAAAAACTCTCTCACACATACTTTTTTGTGGGAAGAAATCTTTTATTTCTGTAGAATAATTACATTCATAGTTACTTCAAAACGAAGTAACTACTACTCAACTAAAGATCTCAGTATAAGCTGTATACACATCCTGATCAATCAAACGAGTCTGAAAACAATCGTAGAATGATTGTTGCAGAGATCGTTTGAAAAAAAGAAAGGATGAAAATAGTGGATCACCAAAGACTCTATGATTTCTATCCATCCATAAAGTCCATAGGGTCCAATATCGCACCCATACAAAAAATAAATCAAAACCCTGTCTCTGTGGATGAAAGCCAAACAACCAGAAAAATCTGCCAAAAGTAACAGTAGGAAAACGCTGTTGAAGCCTCTGTCTGATGAGAGCAATGAGATCAAAAGTATTTGGACAGGACCAAAAGATGTGAAACATTGATTCAATAGAGTGCGGGCATCTGTGACAAATAGCTGAAGCAATATGTCTGTGTGCGAGTAACTGTCCAGATGGAAAAATGCCAAGGAGAACTCGCCATAGGAAAAGCTGTTGTCGAAGAGGGACTTTATAATGCCAAAGGAGACACAGCATTTTTCTCCACCACTTCATTGGACGATCCATATGCCAAACAGTATTTGCTCTGTTGGAAATCCAAGGTGGAGATAATAACACTTTATACAGTGATGGCACTGTGATATGTGAGAGCTGCAAAGGACGGACATATGAGGAAGGAGAGCATAAAATCCAATCCTCAAGCCGATGCTGAATTTCCAAATGAGGTACCGGCAAGTACGGTTGGAGCATTGCTGAAATTTTATGCCATAAAGGACGATAATGAGCTCCCAAGCCATATTTGCGAGCAGCCAAAGAAAAAGATAGAATTGTGCCATCATCCTGTACTAGGACTTAGTCTATTTTAGAGTTTTTGTGTGCTGTAGTACTTGGACTATATATACCAAGTACTTGTACTTCATTTGGTTGAACATTTCAGTTGGAGTTCACTTCTTGTTCTCTTGTGTTCACAGCTCTTTTCCATTCTTGTTCCTACACTATGGACATGGAGCTCCTTTGTCCAATCTTGATGCTTAAGCACTAGGGCCATAGATACCATCCTTTATAATTTCCTAAACACCAAGGTACAATCTTGCATCCATTAAAAAGTACGACCCTTCCATCCATTCAAAAGGTTACCCTTCTTGATCAACTGACATAGCGGGTAAGCCACATCTGCTCCCAATATTGGAGGAAACGGTTATAGGATATCAGCTGCCCAAAACCTTGCAAAGTTCCTTCAAATAATGAGCAATTCCAGATGACTTCAATAAGTTTTTCATCCACAATAAGTCCAGATCCAGACAGCACATGGTCAAAATGATTCTAATTGTCGCAAAGGCATGCTTTTCTCATTCAGAAAATTCATGTATTTTTTAAATTAAGAATATATTTTTTTGTAGCCTTCCCATACAGTACCTTGTATCCTAGTTGTATATGCACTTAGGAGGTGTCCTTCCATTTTTCATCTGGTTTTAAATGAAGAATTTGCAAATTTTAATGTATTAGTTTGTATAAATTTTAAGCTCAACAACACTCGGTCACAATAAATATAAAGCTATTGAAGATTCTTACAAAATACTACATGCTAATATTTTCCAATTATTCAGGGATCATCTTACAAGTCCACGGGGACATTTATACTTAAAGGTGGTCCTATAGAAGAAGCTCAAATTTTGCTGGAGGAACAAATAGTTAAAACCCAAAATATGTTCTCATCAGCATTTGCACAATTCTTTTCGCTGAGGATTTCAAGTTGGCTTAAAAAGGTTACCTTTCTAAACCCATTTTGATAATGTAAGATATCCTTGTATTTACTTACCATATCAATTAGTGATTGGAATGGGTTTGTGACAACATTTTGATGAATAAGTCATGTAACGCATTAGCAATGTTACAGGCTTTCAATACTATGTTTAAGAAGTACATCTTGAATCTTTGATGTTAAATGAATTAATGAAGATTAAATGCTATTCAAAAAGATCCCTGAAGAGCTTGACTACTAGCTGCTCCCCGCTAAACCTTATCCTGCCTTGCCCCTCTTCCTCAGTACATCTTTACTCTCCAATTTGAAATGAATGAATGATTAAATGAGTTTTGGCAAGCTCCCTGAAGAGCTTGACTGCTAGCCCCCCCCGCCCCCCCAAAAAAAAAAAAAAACACATCAGCCTGACTTTCCCTTCCTCCTCATCCCCTACCATTTCTTTCCTCCTTTGACCTTGCTTCCTTCCCCCTTGCATGTCACTGCTTCTGCTCATGGGATTCTTGTTTCTAGCCAGCCCATACTACTTCCATGCTATCCCCTCTTGGTCCATTATCATCTCCATTTTGCCCCCCTTGCTAGTCTCATTTTCCTCCTCTTATTACCTAGCCCTCCATTCTATTGGTTTTTTTTTTTTTCCAAGAAAAAGACTTCTATTAGGTAAGAGAAAAAACCCGCGAGAGCAAGCTCAAAGCGGAATACATCATGAAATCATGAGGATAAATAAAAAACCCCCTCAGAGTGAGGTGGAAAACAACCAAGGCTGAGGCTGAAAGTGCCACCTCAACCCTGTAGTAGTTTCAGAGAAGAAAGGAGAATCCTTCCATTCCCTGAAGAAAGAAGCCCTCCTAGCTGAGGCTGCACGGGAGTCTCCCTGCATACCCGTCCATACGGCCATCAAAGTATGTAAGATGTCTGTCCAGATACTAGCCAATGTGTGCGAGGGATGAACCTGAGTACCCTCCAAAGCCTCTGTGCATCTGGCTCTCCAGATATGCCAAGATGCTATGCTCGCTAGAATCTCCCAAGAAGTATCCACAGAGGCATGTACAGCTGTAAAAGGAAGGTATGGTACCACATCCAATGAACAGGACTCAATCCGATGACGTCGAACCGAAATGGCCCGAGAGGAGTCAACTCTCTCATAGAAAACCTGAGGTCCTGTGAGAGAAAGCCAAGCCACCGATCCCCATGTCATAAAAAATGGGGAATGGGCAAAGTGACTGAAAATCCTGGCTACCCCCCATTCTACTGGTTTTGCTTTCCCTACAGGGGGAATATGCGCTGCCTTAGACAGAAATCTTCTTCATGGGAGCTTTCTCGGTTCCCCTTCTACTTCTCATAGTTCAGATGGCTTGCCACATGTTGAGGATGGCTCTCCCTCAAATGTTTCAGATTTGCAGCCAATTATTGAGAATAGACCGCCTCATGTTTGGAGGCATTATCAACGTCATGAAGCCACTAAAGATGTTGATGCAGCTCCGAGTGGTACAGCAGAGGAATCTATTCCACGTTGGGCAAGGTTGACCATTCAAGATGCTAAGGATCAGCCTACTTTGGGGAAAACCAAGGCAGCACTCAGAAAAATCTGAAAAAGGTCAATTTTGCTTTGATGACCTCAGTGATGGAAGCTGAAAATGAGCCTCATAGCTTCAAGGATGCTCAGCATAATCAAGCATGGCAAAAAGCTATGGAAGCTGAGATTAAATCCATTGAGAAGAATGCCACATGGGACTTGGTTGATGCGCCCATTGGGAAAAATGTGATTGGCATGAAATGGATTTATAAGGTGAAATACCATTCAGATGGCACAGTTGAGAAATACAAAGCTCGTTTGGTTGCCAAGGGGTATGCACAAGAGGAGGAAATAGATTATGAGGAGACTTTTGCTCCAGTGGCCAAGATGACCACCATTCATTCTGTCATCTCTCTTGCTGCGTTTTATGGTTCGTCAGTGTACCAAATGGATGTCAAGACCGCTTTCCTCAATGTAGATCTTAAAGAGGAGGTCTACGTACATCAGCCCCAAGGTTGTGAGGTGAAGCGGCAAGAGCACAAGGTATGCAAGCTCAGGAAGGCTCTGTATGGGGCTGAAGCAAGCACCTCGTGCGTGGTATCACAAGATACATCAGTTTTTGCTGCCCCAGGGCTTCGTCAATACTCATACGGAGCCAAATCTGTATGTTTTGCAGCAAAAATCAGAATTGGTCATGTTGGTACTATATGTGGATAACATCATACTCACTGGCAGTGATTTGCAGAAAATTACAGCAGTGCAGTCCGCTTTATGTCACAACTTTGACATGACAGATTTGGGCCTATTGCATTATTGTCTTGGCATTGAGTTTTGGCAGACCCATGATGGGATTTCTATGTCACAGGCAAAGTTTTCGAAGGGGTTGTTACAGAAATTTAAAATGGAGAGCTGTAAGCCTGTGGCTACTCCATTGGAAAAGGGACTCAAGCTGAGTAAGCATGATGCTACTGAAAAGTTTGATGCCACTTTGTACAGGCAATTGGTTGGTAGTTTGATATATCTATGCTCCACACAGCCACTACGGAGTTAATGTGGTTAAGGAAGCTTTTTCATGACTTTCATCATGCACAGGATGGCGAAGCAAACTCTATCTTCTGTGATAGCCAGAGTTGCATTGCCATAGCCAACAATCCTGTCTTCCATGCTCGCATGAAACACATTGAAAATCATTATCATTATGTACGGGATTGTATTTCTGATGGCTTCATTGATCTCATCTATTGTCCATCTAAGGACAATGTGGCGGATATCTTCACCAAAGCCCTATCAACAGATCTTTTCCTACAACATCGACATGGCTTGGGGATCGGAAACATTCTCACAATGTCAAGGGGGGTTATGAAGTGATTCACAATGACATTGTTTTCATGTACTCCCATAGGTTGCATATCCATCTAGATGAATCTGTCCAACCATGGTACTTTAGGTACTGCAAGGTACACGTGAGACGTTTCCAGGGTACTTTCAGCCATATCTTTGAGGGGGGATTTGTAAGAGATTACAAAGATATGGTGTTGTAGGCATAAAGTCAACCCTATGGTTGACCAATAGTACTTGGGTACTATATATACCAAGTACTTGTATTGTTTCATTTGAACATTTCTATTGGAGCTTTCTTGTGTGTGCACTCTTGCTCACTTGTGTTCACAACCTATCTCCACTTTGTTCCTACAGTTCAAGCAGTTGGCTGAGTCCCTTTGTAGAAGTTTCTGGTTTGCATTTGTCACTGGACCTGCTTGGGAGCTTATGGGAGCCCTTAACCTATTGACACATTCTTGGAGTATTAATTTGGCTCCACGCCTACCTGTGCCATCCTCTAGAGTAGCTGGACCTGCTTGTGGCTGTTTTCTGGCCTTTCTCTTCAAGGTTTGTTTGTTTTCCCTTGGCAGCGCTTTGTTGGCCACAGCATTGGAACTCTCTGGTCATCTCTTTGAGGTACATTCCCATTGAATTTCTCTCATATCTCTCTTGGTTCTAGGGTGTTTAGAGAATTTTACTTAAGCTTTCATGGAGCTTTGCAGCTACTCTAAGTGTTTGAGAACAGCCATTTCAGCCTCGAGCTCCCCTCAGCCTGAGCCTGTGGCTGGTCTTTTTTCAGCTCATTTGTTGGAGTTCCCCTTAGCATGTGTTGGCTCTTTCCCACGGCTTCCGCAAGAAGAGCAACGTATTCTCAGTATGCAGGGTTCCGAGGCTTTTTGTCACCTACAGATATATCGGGGTTGTCGTTTGTAATATAGTGTAGCTTAGGACCTCGAGTCGTATTCCGGTGAGAGACGTAGGCTTAAGTGTGGTAAGCAAAGGTAGTGCATGCATGTGTAAAAGGAACGTGTATCATCATGGTTGAGGTAATGAAGGCTTTCACCTTCATTAGGGGTGGAGGGGTTTAGGAGGAGTTTAAGGGTTAGAGGGAAGTTCAGGGTTTAGAAATAGGTCCAAGGTTTAGAAGGAGGTTCCAAGGTTTAGAGAGAGGTTCCAGAGTTTAGAAGGGGTTCCAGAGTTTAGAAGGAGGTTCCAGAGTTTAGAAGAGTTTAGAAGAGGTTCCAAGGTTAGAAGGCGGATCCAAGGTTCAGGGTAGAGCATATGGTGGAGAACTCATCTCCCTCGTAGATCATGGAGGTTAAGGGTTGAGGAACTAAGGGTTCAGGGGGAGCATAGGAGTGGGAGAGGAAGAAGGTATAAGAGCATGGGGGAAAGAAGAGAGAGGAGGGAGCAGGAGGAGGAGGAGGAGGGAGGGGGAGGAGGAGAAGAAAGGAGGACGAATGAGGAGGAGAGGGAGAGGATGGGTTGCAAGGTTGGAGGAGAGGGGAGGAGGAGTTGCAAGGTTAGGACATGCTTTTGGACGTGGAGTGCAAGGAAGCATGGACACTTCAGACAATTGCTTGGAATACCAAAGTAGAACTCAACACAATGCCCCAAAGAGTGTGGGCTTCATTCCATTATGGGGTATTTATACAAGTTAGAGAGCTTCTCTCTCTGCATGTAGGAATTGTAAGACATTCTCTCTCTGCATGTAGAACTTGCATATAGAAGTTGCATGTAGGAGTTGCATGTAGAACATGCATGTAGAAGTTGCATGTAGAACTCACATGTAGGAGTTGCATGTAGGAATCGTATGTAGAACATGCAAGTTGGATTTCTAAAAGGGATTATTTCTAGCCTTATGCAAGTACAAGCGGAGCTTTGCCGCTACTCTACACACACATTCTGTACTACCTAAGTCCATGTTGGCACAGAGACAGCATACTCCCGGATCCATTTTATTACCCATCCTCGGGTTATGGCTTATATGCGAGCACGTAGCTGGGTTGCCATGTCTTTAGTCCAGTGGCTGTGGAACTTGTGTCCTGCCAGTCGATCTTGCTATAAAGCCTTGGCACCATATTATTTTTGCTCAGTTTCCAGGTAGCCTGTATCCACCATTTATTCGAACAGAGATATGTGGCGTGCTTCTAAGAAGATCACTCTTTGATAGAGTCGGCTTGTAATCTGAGCATCGACCTATTCATTGGGATTGAAACTGAGTGGAGGCAAATGGCTATCGAGGTAACATGGGACTTCCAGAATGTATTCCAATGTTTTGCAGAAGATAGCACTTAGGCGAAGGAATCGATCAATGTTGCCGTGCATTATTTGCTCATGCTGCTGAAGTGCTCAAATCATTGTGTCTTGGATATTTCATTCTACACTAGAGTATGGTTCGATCATTGGCCAATTAATGTTGCAACCTTCATCCAAAGTGTGTATGGTGGCTTCCCATTTTTTATGTCATGGAACTGCATAGAACTTGGGATGGGTTCTGAGACATAGAGGTGCACGTAGGTACTCTTTTAAGAAGATTACATCAAAGAGCTTGGAATGGCGCCAATCAGGTTGTGGATCCAACTTGCTTATCCAACCTTCACTAATTTGACGCTGGCGAAGGTTGGTAGGAAAGTTGTCCAAGGTCCATCCACCTCGAGTTTTCATATCAGGATATTTGCTCCAAAATTCCTTGATGGGTTTACTGGGAAGTGGTATCTCATCAAAATCATACCCATCATTCGAACTTGGCATGGGAGTGGTTAGATATGGGAAGTTGGATGTGAGATAGGCCCTGTCATCTTCCGACACTTCTTTTTGCTGGTGCGATGGGATCATCAACTGCATGGGTGGGATGTTGGTTATGTCATGCCTTGCAAATAATAGTAATGGCCTTTGTAGCAATGGCAACAAACCAGAAATAACCCTGAGGGGAGGACTACCCATGAGGCATACATATGCAATGAAAGCATCCGTCCTGAGTGCTATAAACCCGGCATGTATAGACAGGCAGAAGATATTTTTCTCATCTTCGGACAAGTCTTGGCAAATTATGCGCAGAGTTTTAGTCCCTATGGAACGTTCCCATTTGATTGTTGGATGAGCAGATATGATCCTGATTTGGAGTTGCTTCCATTGGATAAGCACGCATGCATTGAGTTGATCTTCCACTTGTAGAGCAGCCACAAGGTCTTGGTACACCACCGTTGTGCATTGTAGTGGGGCTTCATTGGTGTTGTCTTCCATTGCCTCATTGTTGTGTACTAGCAATTGGAGTTCAAGCTTGGAGATGATTATCTTTTGGGAGTGCATCTCATTAATTTTTTCTTTGTATATCTGGTAGATGGTTGTATATGCCTCCTTAAGCTTTCTCATTTGCAAGGGCACCTTTGCCTATTGAGGAATATCTTCAGTAGTATTGGACCATTAGTCCAAGACTTGTGCTTGTGAGGTGCTGGCCTCTTTAGCAGTTGCAAGTTGGTCCTTTAAGATTCTACATTCCCTTGTAAGCTCGTCAATGCTGAAGGCACGTACTGCCAAAGACTGTTTCATGTCTTCAAGCTTGCCTTTGCAATCTTGTTGCTCTTCTTCTTTGTGAATTAGAGTGAGTCGATTGTGCTACTACCTCTGTCTGCTGAGCATGTGCGGAGGTCAAGGAGTTATAGTAGGTCTGTAGGATTGCCATTGCTTATACTGCTGCTGTCACAGCTGTGTTTGGCTTTGGTGGAGTTTGGCGGTCACATCCCTCATTGCCTTCTCTTGAGCTTGGAGAGCTTGGTTCATGCGCACTTCTTCTACCTCCTCATCTATCTGCGCCCGAAGTACCTTGACCTCTATGGCGATTGCCTAGAATTGGTCTTCGATTTCTGCTGCAGTCTGTCTATCCAATTCTCTTACATATTCTTCCTTGGCCAAGCTAGTAAATCATAATGAAATTTGGATCATTTGGCTAGCTTGATGTTGGAGAATGACATACGGTAATGAGGACTGGCGATACTGCTGATACAAGTGGTGCCCATGTAGCCATCCTGATGATTCTGTAGTACTTGTGGGAGGTTGTTCCAATGGCATTTCAATCACTTGTGTAACAATAGTCATACTATTGATCTAGCACTAGCTCCCCTTGTGGCTCATCGACTGGCATGGCGTCGATGGGCGGTTCTAGTGCTGATGTAGCCTCAGGCTCTCGTGCCGATCTTTCCTCAGGCTCTGGTTGCTGCTGTTGTTGGAGATATATTGGTTGTAGTTGCGCACCGAGCTGTAGCATCTCGTGGGGCAATTCCTCAATTCCGACCTCTAAAATAGGTATTTCTTCTAAGGCATCTGCACTTGCCAATGTGATAGTAGGAGAAGTTGGAGACGGCTCCCATACTGGTGAGAAGGGAATGTCCAACTCCTCAATTGATTTTGGTGACTGAGGCAGAGTCATTTCTCGTTCTTGTAGCTCTTTTTTTATGATTATAGCCAATAAGTGTGGAATTTTATATTTTTGGCCTGATGAACCATCTAGTTTTTTTGTAAAGAAGATGACTAAGTGCTGGATCCAGTCTTGCTTTAGCTTCCTACTCAGCAAAGCAAATGTGCAGAGTGGAAGGGATAGATTCTTGCCACACTTAACCCCCAAGATTGTGGATAGGAATTGTGCTGCTTCCTTGAGGCGATGGTTAAGGATGGTGCGAAGTAATATGCCGTCCCTATGGATCAGTGTGCCCTTGGCGAGGAGAGGCTGTACTTCGAGAAATTTTGCATCGGCAG
Source organism: Dipteris shenzhenensis (assembly GCF_047967505.1). Classification (NCBI taxonomy): domain Eukaryota; kingdom Viridiplantae; phylum Streptophyta; class Polypodiopsida; order Gleicheniales; family Dipteridaceae; genus Dipteris; species Dipteris shenzhenensis. The sequence goes on along the minus strand of NC_141600.1, from coordinate 58,156,340 downwards.
GCCGTGTAGGGTATTTGGCACCTTGTGTTGGGAGTGAGAAAGTTCTTTGAATGACTGTACTATCAAGGATAATGTTGAGTGGGCTCTGATGTATAGTGATTGTACCGTACTTACCAACCTGTGCATCGCTGGTGTGGTAAGAATGGAGAAAGTCCCTGATGTATGTGGTCATTGTAGGACTGTCCTCCAAGGATTTTAGGCTCTCATGCAAACTGCCTAGACCCCTTTGCTCTAAGTAAGATGTTGCTTCCTTGAAAAGAGCATAAGTCGATGTAGGCGGCTAAATAAGTTCCAGTGATTGGGCCCCGTCAATGGTTGTGTAGGCCGGTGATGACTGGGGTGGCATTTGTTCTTAGTGGTCATGCACTGAATCCTCCTCAGAGCTATCGCTCTAGACCACAAATGCTTGTGGTCGCCGTGGTTGAGAGGATGTGGATGGCTGCGAACTTTGGAGGGTGTCTCATGGTTGAGGCGGTGGACTCTTTCTGCGCATCCTCTTTAGTGGCAGCATTTTTTTTGAACCTGCATCCATGTGCATGTGGTGTACCATTGATCATTAGATTAGTTGGCATGCAGGTATGACCTTTGTGTGTGTTTGTGAGAGATCTTATTTTTATACATGCTTTGAGAGTGTGGAATGAAAGTGTGTGGCACAATTATTCATGCAATCATCTATGTGTCTAAGCGAAAGCATGTGAGTGCACGTGACCTAGTAGCTAGGTAGGGACTAACTATATTGCTTTTTTTTTGTTGCTGGGATTTCATAGGGCAGCTAGAACTCAGGCATCACTTCTGAGCCCTAGGTTGAAATCGATCGATGCTACCTATATGTGCGAAGACGTACATATGCAAGTGAGTGCTTGTGATACAATCTAATCCTAACTAAGGAAGACTTGGTTTCCCAAATCTTCGTTTTTGTTGGGAATGGCTTGCGTGCTGAAGTAGTAGTGCTTCAGTCGGCTCCCATTTATTGTTGTGTTGAATTGGACTCCATCCAATGTTTCTAGCAGCACAGCTCCAATGGGATTCATCTTTCTTGCTCGGTAGGGTCCTTGACTTAGATACTTCAGTTTTCCCTTGTGTACTTTGGCATTGTATAACAGGACCAAGTCACCTTCCTTGATGTCTTTAGCTTTAAGATTTCTGTCAAACCATGCCTTTCTTCTGCGTTTTTCTGTTGTCATGGCATGGTAGGCGACTAGTCTTATCTCTGTATGCTTCTCCAATTGATAGAGTCTTTCTTTCAAGGATTCATGGTCTCCCATGCATTCCTGTACTGACATACAAGATCCTCGCCAGTGTCTTGAGTTTGTGGTTACAGCCTCATCTTACCGACATCATCCATGACACACAGACTAGGTTTGTCGAGGAGCGCAGCATCTTGGACAACATCTTCACGTTCTGGGAGACAGTGGATTGGTGGTCCAGGGAGGAGTCACAACCACTGGCCATCCTTCTCTTGGACTTTGAGAAGGCCTACGATAGGGTGGAGTGGTCTTTCCTGGAGGGCACTATGAGGAGATTGGGTTTCTCAGAGACAGATGGGTCAGAGGAGTTTCAGTGCTATACGCAGGGAGCTCTAGTTAGATGATTATCAGAGGACACACAGGCGAGGCCTTTCCTCTCTCTCGCTTGGTTCGCCAAGGCTGCCCACTAGCTCCCTTCCTCTTCTTGTTTGTAGCGGAGGCTCTGGGCTACTATTTGAGATCACAAGTGGTGGGTCTCACAGGGTTGAGGCTCCCAATCAGGCAGGAGGAGGAGCTCCTTGACTTGGAGTTTGCAGATGACACGGCCTTGTATGATGAGGGTACCACAACGAGTCTAGAGAGAGTCAGAGACGCCTTGGCTATCTATTGTGAGGCGTCGGGGGCACGGATCAACTGGACGAAATCCATAGGCTTCTTCATGGGATTTGAGGAGGCACAGGAGATCCATGAGTGGGGGAGTGACTTTGGTTTTAGATGAATACCGCAGGGCTAGATAGCGAGATACCTTGGATGCCAGGTGGGTATTGACATTACAGCAGAGCAGTAGATTGCCCTAGTCCTTGAGAGTGTTCGGTGCAAGCTTCTCTATTGGAAACTCTCCCTCGCAGGTCCCGCGTTAGTGGCAAACGAGGTCCTTCTTGCCACTGCCTGCTATATTGCCTCTTGTTGGTGCTTTCATAGAGGATGCATTGGGCAGCTCCGACGGTTGGTACGGAACTTCCTCTAGGCGGGTTCAGACAGCATGAGGAACACTAGGGCCCGAGTATCTTGGCTGACGGTGATCATGCTGCAGGCACTGGGAGGCTTGGGTATCATTGATTCGGAGATGTAGAGCAGGGCCCTTCTGGGGCAAGCTGGTGGTTTGTGGCCTCACCCCAGGTGCCGAGCCTTGGAAGCTCCTCTTACAGAGAGGGCTTGTGAGGAACACCCTAACAACATTTGTTGCATAAAAACCATTTGAAAAATGGGAGATTGACTATGTGGGTCCCATCTATCCAGCAGCAAAAGGAACACAGGCACCCTACATCATTGTGGCCACTGATTACTTTACAAAATGGGCTGAAGCTAAAGAAATCAGAAAGGCAAATGCCAGAAGCACAGCAAGATTCTTATACGAGAATGTGATCACCCGATTCGGGTGCCCCATTGAAATTGTGTCGGGTAGAGGCACACATTTTGTCAATGAGGTAATCCAAGAACTCTTGTCTAGCTTTATGGTAATCCATAGAAAAGGCACACCCTACTATCCCCAAGGGAATGGACAGGCCGAATCCACCGACAAAATATTATGCATTATCCTCACCAAGGTAGTAGAACCACAACGTTCTAATTGGGCAGAGAAATTGAATGCAGCCTTATGGGCATACATAACCACACTCAAGGTCAGTACAGGGACATCAAGCAGAGTGATCGGCCTCCACTATTGGATATATGACCTATCTCCCCCTTTCGGGATCAAACAGATCCACCCCCTGCACAAGGATTGAGGGAGAAGGCTTGAGTCGAAGGCTTGAGTTGAAAATCTCCTGGCAATCTCCAAGAAGTTCCGAAAGAAGGCCGGAGTCAAGTCATCCTCCCCCGGGCACTTCTAGGTCGAGAGAGCCTTGAGGGCCAGAGCTCCTCATCAGTGAATGGCTCCTCAAGTCTGCTGCATAAGTCCCGCGAGACTACTGTCAGAACATGATCCCAAACTAGCTCTCAGTCATCCTCTCTCTCTGAAAGAGCTTGCTATAAAATTCAGTGGTCATGTCAACAATCTCCTGTGGATTAGTGTGCATGATGCCCTGCGAGTCCCAAAGACGCTGTAGCTGTGTGCCAGTCGATTGGGGCCCAATGGTCTGAAAGAACTGCTTTGTCATCTTGTCCCCCTGCTGTACCCATCAGGCCTGAGAGGAATGGTAGGAGAACTCAGCCCGTCGCAACTCTGTGTCCTGAAGCTCAAGACGAGTGCTCTCTAATCTGTCACTAAGCCACTGAGAAACTGAGTCCTGCTCCCTGATCCTCTCGATGGAGGCAAGGTCTCTCCTCAAAGCCCACTCGCGCTCTTGAAGGTTCCTCCTCCGCCTAAGGGCATGAGACTGTAACTCCACATTGCTCCTCTGAATCGCATCAGCCACCCATGCAGCCCAGCCCTCACTCGGTGCCATCTCTGAGTGCTCCCAGATCATGCCATAACCTACTGAATCTCCTCGTCCTGCAAGAGGTCCTCTGGAATACGAACCCCTTTTGGGGGAGACCTCGGCGGGGCTGATCCAGGTGACGTACCACTAGAGAGTGATCAGACATCGTGGTACCTGCCAGAATCCCGATAGAACCAATGCCCAGTCCCCAACATAGAAGTGGTCTAATCTCTCGTTCAAGATTCCAATCCTGGACTCTCCCGTCCAAACTCCCATTTGAACTCCCATTTAAACTGCCCGTCCTAGTGAGCTCACCCTAATCGTAACCTCTGAAGCCAAAGTCTGTGAGACTGAGATGCAGACCCCTCCACTCCGTCCTATTGCGGGAGACCACACTCCTCTGGACCTCTCCCTGGGAGAAGGTGATGGCGTCGTCTGATGTTTGCTGCTGAAAACATGTGCTCCTAAATCATAAGGATGTCCATTGCCCGCCCTACCACTGCCCTCTACAACTCCTGCCGGAGCATCATGTATTGCGGCTGATTACAAACACGGTCGTGGAGCCCGTGTACGTTCTAGCTCACTATGGTCCAGCTCATGAGGACGGGGGAGTCGGGAACAAGGCTCTCCTGTGAGTGGGTGCCTGTCCTAGAAAGACTGCCTTGTGTGATTTTGCTGGGGGTTTGGAGGGCGAGTAGTCAGTGTCTGTGCGGCGTCGTACTAGGGTGGATACCGACTCAATACTAATCTTCCATGCCCACTTCATCATGAAGGAGGCTTCCACCCCGAACAACTCCGCGCACGTCTGGAGGGGCCAGAAGTGTGCCTGCTCCACCTTTGCCTCCATCGGCAATCTGATAACTCATGTCGCCAAACCACACACCGACTCCTCGCGCATGAAGCTCAGCTGAAAGTTTGCCTCCGTGCCATGGGCGTACCAAAGATCTAGTCCCTGTGGTCCCATTCACTTGTCCATCATGAGCATAATCTGATTACCTAAAATAGCATCAAACACCTCCGGGGACCACTTCTCCAACCCTGTGGAGGCAAACGAAAATCTCCAAACGGGGTGTGTCCGAGATCCCACTGCACTGATCAAACCCCCCTTTCGGGACTGAAGGACCATGAGCGTGACCTCCAATGGTAGAGGGTATGAGTCCAAAATTTTCAGATAGTTCCAAGGTCCTAACCTCTAGAAGTCCCGTGGTAAGGGATGCCCAGGTTAGAAGTTGGGAGCTGCTGACCTGCTGCTACAATGAGGAAGCAGAAGGGGGCGTCGTCGTTCCCTTGCTTGATGGTAGGGGTGTCGAAGCAGAAGAAGCTGCTATTGAAGCGGAGAGGGGGGGGTGGGAGAGTGAGAGATAAGGACGCGGGGGACAGAGGGCGGGGGGCGGGTGATGAGGGTGACCGTAGAAGGGGGGTTGAGGGGGAGGGGAGGGGGCGGGGGGAACCCTGGGGGGGGAAGGGGAAGTGAAGAGGAGGAGGGGGAGGGCCTAAGGAAGGGGGAGGAGGAGGGAAAAGGGCGACCACAGGCCCTCCCTGCTGATCAGGCTCGTCGGGGCTCTGGATCTCGGCTCCTCCATGGCCCTCGTCGGGCCAGCGTTTGCGGCTTCCGCCATCGCCGCATTTGGAGCTCTTGGGGCTCTCTGTTGCTGCAAGGGTGGGTGCGGAGGCTGAACTTCTGAAGCTGGAGGATCGATTGAATGGACAGTGGCCTCTGCTGCTGCTGGGGGAGGTGGCTCCTGCTGTTCCTCTTTCTAAGCTCTCGGTCAACCTTGTCCCTCTTCCTGTGGTTGGCCCTTTGTCTGCGGCGTTTGCGCACCTGCTTGCTTGGTTTCTTTTTCTTTTTAACCTGTGTCGAGTTCCCTTCTCAAGGATAGTGATCAAGTCTTGTAAGGTTTGAAGAGTTATGTGGACTTTTGGAAACAAGGTGTGGATGCTCGAGCTAGTGAGATAAATGAATCCCACATCTATGAGTTTTTGGATCTCCTCCCTTACTATGAGTGCATATTTGGAATTCATAGGATAGGGACACTGTTGCATTGGCATGATGTCATCTATCATGGGTGTAGTGTACTTCATGACTTCAGTGGGCACACCCTTCATGTCTCTATACTTCCAGGCCATGCAGTCCTTGTATTCTCAAAGCAGGGCAATGAAGGCATACTCCTCGTTGGGGGTGAAGTCATCTGCTATGTATACCAATTGTGGCTCCGCCCCTCCGGTGCTAGGTTTACTTCCTTAACTTTGGTTGGGCCGTCGTATCCTTGGAAGCAACCTTCTTCTTGGGTCTTGGCCTGTTGGAATAATATTTTGCGGTCTTCTGTTGTTAGGCTTTATAATGAGAAGGAACCTATCGCAGGTCATCCTTTTCTTCATCCTCCATTTCCTCCACTTTTTGGGTGGCTTCTCCCTTGTCCCTAGTTCAGGCTTTTGGAACTTTGGAGCTTCGGACTTGTCATCCATGGCACTTATGGAGCCGATTGGCGAGGTAACTCTACTCAATCGAGATCCCCAATTGGAGGAAAACTCATGGTGAACAGTAGTGGCCCCACATATGTCAGCCAATGGAGGTCCGATTTGACCCTCACTTCCCCCTTGCTCACCTCGTGGGGTTTGAGCATATTAAACATTTGGAGGGGCACCACCGCATTCAACTCTTCACGCTCAGGGGTTGTTATTTGGAACCCTATTCTTTTTGGGATGTCAATATTTGCCAGAATGTGCATCCAATTTTGAGAGAACTCTGGCTTGGGGAGAGGGGCATACCAAAACTCATCTGCCTCCTTCTGGTCGCATTCTTTCTCACATGTTTGGAACATTTTTAGGGATGTGGTCTTGTCCGTTGTGTCGGATTCCACGGAAAATAGGTGTCTTGACAGTGGGTAGGCCTTGTAGGTGCGCAAGTCCACTCACACGATTTGCTCCTCATGGAGCAAATAGATATTGTCCATGCGCCACAATCATGTATGGGTCCAAACATTCGCAAGAAGGGCCTTCCTAGGATGACTTAATATCCGGCTGCCGGGTGAAGTCCATAACCACAAATCAAATAGGGTATGTGAATCCAAACACCTTAATGTTAATACTCGTGAGAACTCCTAAGGTTTAGCAGTTCCACCGTCGGCTAGCTTCACTACCAGATGGGTTCGGTTGTTGAGGGAGGTTTCCCCCACGTTTTCCAACATTCTTTGGTACAGACACTTACCCCTACTCCTCCATCAAGGATGGCGTAATTATTTTGGTTATGGTAGGTTATGGGGATAGTTGCATTGGTGTCATTACCTTTGAAGTATTGGCCTAATTTATTGATGGGAACCTTAGGTAGGTTTCAGCCCTCCTCCCGTGGTTGGTTGTCTTCAAGGCTAGTAGGACCGTGGGCCAGAATTTGAGTGTTCATCCAGCTTGAGAGGTCTCACCAGAGGGTAGGATTCCCCCTTAACAAGTATGCCATTGGCATCTTGACCTCTATGGAGAGGAAGGCCGCTAACCCAAAAATATCAGGTGGTTCTTGGGAGGTCTCCCTTCCACCGATAGTGGCTCCTCAAAGCCATAGAGGTCTTCCTCCTCTCTTAGGTTTTGCAACACTAGGTCCTCTTGAAACATCCATTGCATCAAGTGCGAAACTTCTGAGTTATCGGAGTTGGGTGGTTCCTCTTCTTCCACTCTCTCTGGCACCCTAATTGTGTTCGCTCCCCTATAAGTTGTTAGGTGGTTGGGGTGGATGGTATCCGACCCTCTGTTGTCCTTGAGTCTATGCTCAAATTTCTCTTGGCATTCATGTACCAGGTCCTAAGCATTTATTAAGCATTGTTTCTCCAAGACTGGGTCACGAGAGACTTGCTACAAGCTGGGTTTCTATTTCTAGAATACAGGAGGATCTTTTTGTTTCCCTTTCAACTGGGCTTTGACCCAGTTGAAGAGGACAAGCAGGGAGTTTCTGTTTTCATCAGGTTCCCTGGTCTCCCCTCAGTTTATCACCGGCTTCTTTCAGTTATTGGCGAGAGGTTTGGTGTGGTAGCAGAGATCCCCCCTCTTCCTGACGAGCCCTCTTCGGCTGCTGAGGCAGTCAGGATGGATGGGGTACCCAGGGTTAGGGTCATTGTCTAGGACCCTAATATTTCAGATGACCACATCATGCTATAGCGACCCGATGGGTCATTCTTCCACCAGAGATTTGAGGTTGCAGGTCAGCAAGACCAGTGCAAGATTTGTAGATCCTTGGGGCACTTTGCCAGAGATTGCCCAAAGAAGAAAGAGAGGCCCATAAAGCAACCAGCTTGTACTAGCTTACAACAAAGAGCAGGAGCATGACCTACCACTCCACAGGCACAGCCTCAGACATGGGCTCCCCCTCCTCCTAGGGTTGCTCGAGTCCCTCCTACACCCCACACCACCTCTGGCCCACAGTGGGTTAGGCCCTCTACTTCAGATCATTCTTCCACCGCTTCGGAGGCTACCCCCTTGGAGCCTCGGGAGGCTAATGCCTTGGATCCTAGCAGCCCAGTTTGTTGGCACCTTGTCCGTTATCATGAACTATCCCCTTTCTCCCACTAACACTAAACTTACTGACTTGGTTCTCTAAATTTCCTACCTTGATAGCTTGTCAACTCGCAATTCACTTGATTTCACTTACTAACTGAGAAATACTAGGTTTAATTCCCAACCCAGTGCTGTGCTTCGTGAAGATGCTCACTCTTGCAATCCTAAAGTAGATGTGCTCGGGTGCAACACTCGGAGGTCAAGGCTAGCTAACGGGAAAGATCCGTGTGATGACGGTAGAATACTGAGTTACTATGCACACTTAACACTTAGTAAAGTATTGCAACCAAAATAGAACCAAGGAGACAGTCAAATTTCTCAATCACTGAATCAAAGTCACTTGATACAACCAGCTTGCAATGAACACTCCCTAACCAATCAACTCAAGTCAGAGGAAGAGGACTCGGCACACTACTCTCTTCTCTTCCTTGCCTATTACAACATTTCTACCTAAAGAACCGCCTTCTAATTGAGTGTGTGCTTGGTGCACCAACCGCTACTCATCGTCGATAAGTCAAATTTCCAGAATCAACTGCACCTCTTGCTGCAAAACAAGTGTTCGACTACCTCCACTACTTCTTGCTGCTCGGTGACCATGTACAAGCTAGCCTAACCCGGGGCTAACAATATGATGTTCTGTAGTAATCAAAATCAAACTAATATAGCTGAATTTATCATGGTCAAGGATTTTGTAAATACCTCAAAATAATTCCTTTGTGGTGGATATGCTGCATTTGTATTTTGGAGAAAGTGAAAGGCTACACTTGCTACCTTGTAAGAGTTATTTTCTTCATTGAGAGATACCAAATACCATCTTTCTCGTCAAAGATAATTTTCTCATTGGAAGAATCGGTTATCTCCTTGTTCTAAAGTAGGACATAAAATATACTTTTCTTCTTCTCAGCACAAAATCGTACTGCCTTTTTGAAAATTTGAGTCGTAAATGACACTCTTGGATTTGATTTCCACTCAATTTCATACTTTGTCTCAGAGTCCTTAGAGCAAACTAACTTCACTACTGATATTATATTAATTTTTAGATAACGAGAATGGAAAGTATTTTGAACGAATGGCTGAAGATGCAAGCATCTTGGATGTATCTAGAGCCAATATTTGGATCAGCGGATATACTTCAGCAAATGCCAAAGGAAGGAAAAGCATTTCATGCTGTTGATAAAGTCTGGAGAAGGATTGTGCCATCTGTTATGAAGACCAAGAGTATGCTAGAGGTAAATCTTTTGGCATATTTGAGCCCTTCTTTATTGAAAATTGTCAATAACAATAGCCTCTCCTTGTTGATGAGAGATCCGGCCAGATCCTTGCATTTGTTGAACCCATCAATCTTCCCATATTGTATTATAATGCAGCTTGGGATGTGATCATATTCATTCTTTTTTAAGAAGAGAGAAGACATACATAGTAATTTTTCTAGCTCACGCTGTAGTGTAACTTTCTTAAATTTCAAACATACAAGTGTCTCCTTTAATAGCTTAAGTGATCCTACTCATGTGGTGTCATGGTTTTTGGTTGGCTTTTGGATTTCATAGGCTCTTATCTGACACTTGCACCTGATCATGATGCAAAGTGTCTTCCCACATCTTGGTTGTCTACTTGGCCTCCTTGCCACTAGCTTTTGGCTGAGCCGGACCTCACCTGCTTGCTATAACCCAACAATGTTTTTGCCTCCTTTTTTTGGCATAAAATGGACTTATCAAAGAGACAGTCCAAGAACAAGGCACTTAAGGCACAAATAGAGCACAAGAAACAAGTGGTAAAGTACCATTGAAAGCCTAGGTTTGAAAGTCTTTCTTTTTTAGCAAGAGCATTCTAGCTCCCAATTTGTGGGTTGTTTACTTGGTGAGTTGTTGATGTGAGAGTAGTGACTGGTTATTTTCTTATTACAACCCTTTTGTTGGACTTAAGGCCGGTTTCACGGTCCATTTCTAGGATATCACCATCTTCTTTAAGGAGGTGAGCATGGGATTGTCTTTGGTGCAAGTATTGCTTGCTGTAATTGAATTATAACGAGGAAAATTCAGCAAGTATGTCACACTGTGAAGAAGATTGGGATATGGAGGAGTTGTCCTTTCAAGATGGGCATCATATAGTAGGCAGGAAGGGAGGCATAGAAAAAGATACACTCTTTTTATATATAAAAATTCCAAATAAAAGAAAAGACAATCATCATCCATAGAGAAAGTCTCAGGAGCATGATACTTCTTTACTCCTGAGCCATTCACGGGTGCTAGTAGCTTTTTGCCCTCCAAGGTAGCCAAGTAAACCCCTCCACTGGGAATAGGCCCTGTCTAGCCACTGACTTGTGCTTCAAAAACTTACTGAAATACAGTAATACCAAATCACCAACTTTGAATTCACGATTGCGGAGGTTTCTATCATGCCATGCTTTTTGCCCATGCTTGCTAGGAACTGCCTCTCTGCGATGCTCCTCTAGGGCTCCATGATCGCATAACCTTTTGAGGGTGCATGCCTCTAATCTGTCATCCATCTCTGCCATGACCCTAGTAGTCTCCATGTGAAACTCATAGGGCATAACCGCCTCTAGGCTGTAAACCAGTTGAAATGGTGAATACCCAGTGCTGGCCCTATATGCTGTCATGTAGGCAAAAAGAGCGGCTAGTAGTAAAATATCCCAATCTGCCAAGGACTTAAGACACAACCGAGTCAAGATATGACACATGGTCCGCCGATTGGAGCTCTCAACCAAGCCATTGGTTCGAGGGTAGTATGAACTAGATGTCTTGTGAATGATTTTTTGTTGGGTGATGATATTAGCAATGACATCATTGAGAAAGTATATCAATCATTAATTCCACAGGACATCCAAACCTTTGGCACAATAGATTTTTTGACAATACTTGGAGCAATCTCTAACATCCAGTTTGTGTTCCTGAAGAAAAAGAATGTCTAGGGAACGTCGTGCAGGCAACAGCGCGGGGGGGGCCGTGCAGGGAGGCAACAAGACGCGGGGGAGTAGGCTGCAGCGGGGGGGAGCAGCAGCAGGCGCGGGGGGGAGCAGGCTGCAGCACAGGGGGGGAGCAGGCTGCAGCAGGTAGGGAGGGAGGGGCAGCGTGTAGGGGAGAGGGCAGCACGCGGGGGAAGAAGGGGAGAGAGGGGGGGAGAGGAGGGGGCAGCGAGGAGGGAAGGGAGGGGGCAGCGAGGAGGGGAGCAGGAGGAGCGGGGAGCAGCAGCCCAAACAAGTAATTCTTTAGAGGATAGTTGTCTTTGTACACACTTTGTGTACACACACACACACACACTTCTTTAGTGAAAACTTTTGCGACCTAAAAAAAGAGGCAGCCAAAAGTACAACTGAAAATATCAGTGTATGCTAGATATACATCATGATCTATGCACTGCATTTGCAAGCAATCAAAGAAAGATTGTTGCAAAGAACGCTTAAAAAAGCCAAATAGGGAAAATTATGGATTGCCAAAGACTTTACAGTTTTCGTCTGTCCATAAAGTCTAGAGTGTCCAATAGCGAACCCAAACAAAGAAAATATGAAGCTCCGGTTTGGGTGGATGAAAACCAAAGAGCCAAAAGAACTTCCCAAAAGGAACAGTTAGGAATCTCGCTTGCAAGTGCTACCGAAGAAGATCAATGAACTCACGAGAACATGGACAAAACCAGAGCAAATGAGGCACAGTCTCCTGAGAACTCAAGCATCTGTGGCAATGAGCAAGAGAAATATGTCTACGAGCCAACTGTGAAGATAGTGGGAGAGAGGGAAGGAGTCTCACTTGCAGCTTTCTCACATACACAATGGGGGAATACACACAAAGGTGGAGGCTGAAAACAGTTTTCCTCTTCTTAGTTGTGAAAGCCAAAAGAACTCTAGTACAAAGAAAATAGAAGAACCCTATATGTGGGTCTCAAACCAAACTCAACTAACTAAGGTGGCATACTAACTGAGCCACAAACTAGAGTAGATAAGGATAGCTGTCATCCAGCTATTATTCGTGGGCGGTGTACCAACCGCATCTCCAGCTAACAAGTCGGTGACATCAATACACAACGGTCACCCTGGCATATCGCGAGTGGAGCTCGATATCTCAACACTCCCCCTCGAGCTCAATCCCAATTCCTGCACACACCAAGCAGGTCTCTGAACTTGCGCAGCTTCTCTGCGCCCAATGCCTTCGTGAATATGTCAGCTACCTGATCCTCTGTGCTGACATAAACTAGATCAATAAGACCTAGTAAAACCTTCTCCCGCACATAGTGATAATGCACCTCAATGTGCTTTGTTCTAGCATGATAGACTGGGTTATTTGCCAAGTGTATACTGCTCATGTTGTCACAATAAATGACAACTGGCCCATTTGTAGTCTGATGCATATCATAGAGTAGCTTATGCAACCAAGCTACCTCACATGCAGCCATTGCTGCACCCCTGTACTCAGCCTCTGTGGTCGACAAGGCAACTGTAGGCTGTTTCTTGCTGCTCCAAGTGACTGCAGCACTCCCAAAAGAGAACACATATCCAGAACACATATCCACTGGTAGATCGTCTATCAGAAATACTACCAGCCCAATCAGCATCAGTGTATCCATGCAACTGTATCTGAACCCCAGCCTCGTAAAATAGTCCATACTGCAATGTGGACTTCACATACCTGAGTATGCGTCTAGCCGCATCCAAATGCGGTTTCCTTGGAGCCTACATAAACTGACTTACCAATCCAACAGCATAGCTTAGATCTGGCCTGGTAATGGTCATATAAATCAAACTTCCTACTATGCGTCTGTACATAGTAGGGTCTTCCAAAAGCTCACCTGCATCTGTGCTCAGCTTCACATTCTGCTCCAAAGGAACTGAAATAGGCTTACAGCCTGTCATCCCATATTTGGACAGCATGTCCAATCCATACTGCCTCTGCAAGTGCTGTATCCCACTTGGTGATCTAATCACCTCAATGCCCAAGAAATAACGCAGCTCTCCCAAATCCTTCATCTCAAACTTCTGCCTCAATAGCATTTTCACATGAAGGATATCTTCATCACTATCACCTGTGATGATCAAATCATCAACATAAATGACCAGCAGCATAATCCCTTTCTCTGTTTTTCTCACATAGAGTGAGAAATCTGCCTTGGAAATCTGAAAGCCAATAGTGACAAGATATTGTCCTCTCTTGTCAGACCATGCTCTAGGTGCTTGCTTCAAGCCATACAAGGCTTTCTTCAACCTGCAAACAAACTCGGGATGAATAGCATGAACATAACCTGCTGGCTGCTCCATAAAGACCTCTTCTTGCAAATCACCATGCAAGAAGGCATTCTTTACATCCATCTGATGTAAAGACCATCCCTTTGATGCAGCCATAGCAATGGCTGCTCTTACGGTTGTCATCCTTGCAACCGGACTGAAAGTTTCTTCATAATCAATGCCATATGTCTGTGCATACCCCTTGACAACTAATCTTGCCTTGTATCTATTCACAGAACCATCTGCATTGTGCTTGATCTTATAAACCCACTTGCAGCCAATTGCATTCTTGTCTTTAGGCAAAGGCACCAATTCCCATGTAGCATTTGCATCCAAGGCATCCATTTCTTCATCCATGGCTTTCTCCCATTTTTCATTTCCCATGGCTTGCTCAAAAGAAGTGGGTTCTGGTTCCTGTATCACTTTGACCATATAGGCATAGTGAATGGCTGTAAATCCATCATATTTCAGCCTATCCACAGGATACCTAACCCTGGTAGATCTGCGCAAAATAGGCTCACTTCCAGGTGCTCTCAAAACATCCCTGGTCTTCCTTACTCCAGGTGTAACAACAGAAGGAATACCCAACTCATCATCAATGCTCTGTTCTGAGCCACTGGATTCACCATCCACATAAGAGTGACCTGCATTCACATCAAACATGGGCTGATCTATCTTCTTTTTTCCTTTTCGTGATACCTACGTACCACTATCTGCATTGCTTTGAGGAGATTCTCCTGATCTCAATCTACCTGTCCATGGCGAAGTATGTGAAACACTGCTAGAGGACACTGCAGGTCCACTGATATTTTGTGATTGCTGCTGTAAATTTTGTGCAGCATTACCATTTTGTGCATCTACATCAATCATCATATTTACTGGTTTATACCAGCTGCTCATCTCATAAAAAACAACATCTCTGCTCACTGTGAACTTACGTGTAGAAGGGTTATAGCATCTATACCCTTTCTGCTGCAGAGAATAACCAATAAAGACGCACTTCTCAGCCTTTGGATCCAACTTGGACCTCAACTCATCTGGCACATGAACATAGGCAATGCAACCAAAAAATTTCAAATGAGAAATGTCTGGTTTCCTACCAGTATACATCTCCTCTGGCGTCATGCCATGTATTGCTGCAGTGGGAGTCCTGTTCATTATGTAAACTGCTGTAGCAACTGCTTCAGCCCAATAATAATCTGGTAGAGCTTTTTCATTTAGCATGGCCCGAGATACCTCTCCAATATGCCTGTTTTTTCTTTCTGCAATTCCATTTTGCTGTGGGGTATGACTGCATGAATATTGCTGCTTTATGCCATGCTCCTGCAAGAACCTTGCAAACTCATTTGAGAGGTACTCTCCCCCTCCATCTGACCTTACGCATTTTATTTGCAGGCCTGTTTCTTTTTCAACCATAGCTTTAAAAGCTTTGAAGTGCCCAAACACTTCACTTTTCTTTTTCATAAAATACACCCAAAGTTTTCTGCTGAAGTCATCAATAAATGTGACAAAATAGTGACAGCCTCCAATAGATGCAGCTTTAGTAGTCCACACATCAGAGTGGATTAATTCCAATGGCTTTTTACTCTCTTGAACATGCTTAGGAAATGGTTTCCTTGCCTGTTTTCCAAATTGACAGGCTTCACACACCTTATGCATTTCTGCAACCTTGAATTTAGGCAATCCTGCAACAATATTTTGGGCCTGCATTGATTTAAGTCGCTATACATTAACATGACCAATGCGTTTATGCCAGATATCAATATCTGCAACTACACCGGTCCCATGTGCAAACATTGCTGCACTCAATTCAGGCATGTCCGCATCCAGCGTAAACATCTTGCCTTTCTTCTTTCCTTTTGCTATCAAGCGACCGTTATTTTTCATATCCTCAACAAAACATCCATGAGGATTGAATCTGACGTGCAAGCCCTGCTCAACCATTTGACCAACAGAAACCAGGTTCTTGGTGATGTTCGGGACATGGAATACATCAGACAAGTATTTCTTTTTCCCATCCTGCATAAACAAAGGAATTTTACCAATCTGCACAATAGGATGTGCAGTATCATCACAGTCTCCACAAATCCTGGTTTTTCCATTTTCCTTGCATCCTGCATCCATTCAGCATGACCTGTCATGTGGTTTGATGCACCTGAGTCAACATACCACACATCATTGCTTTCTTCTGCACTTGTCACAGAATTGGTCATGTGCTGCACCATAAACAAATGCTCATTTCTGTCATCACCTTGTCTACTAGAGGATGCATAATTGCCTTGCTGCAATTTTCCATTCATAATGTCATTCTGCTTTTTGTAGCAGTCTTTAGCCATATGCCCCATTTTACCACAGTAGTAGCATTCAACATTGCTGTTTGCATTTTGGCCTCTCTGCCATCCACCACGACCTCTTTGGCTCCCCCTGCCTCTAGAGTTACCACGTCCTCCTGCATAGGACTGGTTTTCTTGAGTTTGCTGCATATTCTGATTTCTACCACGGCCTCCAGATCGGCCTCCTCTACCTCTGCCTCTACCCCTTCCAACATTTGAGTAGAAGACAGTTTCTTTTGAGGTTCCTCCTGAAGAAGATGCACCACCATTTCTCTGCTCTTCAGAAATTAGAAGAGCAATCAACTCCTCAAAATCAGGAAATTTTTCACGGACGGCAATGGATGTCCGGAACTGTGCATAATCCTTTCCTAGACCATTCAAGGTCACAGAAACTAAATCGTCATCATCCACTGGCGACCCAATGGAAGCAAGTGCATCCGCAATTTTCTTCACCTTCATGTGGTAGTCATTGATGCTCATATTTTCTCTCTGCACACATTGTGCAGCTCCTGCTTGAGCTGCATTTTCCTGGCCTACGTATTTGTGCTGTACATTTTAGCCAAAGTATCCCATGCCACCTTTGGCGTACTTGCATCCTGAATATGCACAATCATTGAATCTGAAATACTGATACACAGCCGGTACATAACTTTTCTGGCTCTCTCATGCCATCCTTTAAATGCCTGCATTTCCTGTTGATTGGGAACATTAGGAAGAACTAGTTCTTCTTCATTTCCTGTAATGAACTCCCAGTAGCCTTTTCCCATAAGGAAATTCGTCATTCTAAACTTCCATGCTTGGAAGTTGTTCTTGTTAAGCTTTTCAGTGACAATCTGTGAAAGAGAATCAGACGCCATTACAGAAGACTGCAAAATATTCTGTCACTGCAAAAAACACAGCTTCTGCCTCACAAGGGCAAATCTGCAAACCTGACAAAAGTGGTTTTTGACCACACAGTCACTTCCTAGTGACGATTTTACATCAACAGGCAATAAGGATGATTCTGCAACTCCCAATATCTCTGCGCACAGGCATACGATGCAATTTCTGCGGCAACTTTTCACCGACCTGCAGAACAGTGGTCGCACAGCAAAAACAGGGCCTTTTTCTGAGTGCCTGCGGAGAACTTCCGCCTCCAAAACGGGCCCCGAAATGACCTCGAATAAAAAAAACCAACACCAACATCTGTCCAGATGGAAAAAAACCTAGAAGCACTCGCTAGAAGAAAACCTGTTGCCGAAGAGGAGTTTTGTAGGCCCAAATTTGCTGTAATCTCTTTCTCCACCACTTGGCTGGGCAATGCATTTTCCAAATAGAATTGCCTTTCTCTAAAACCCAAGGTTGACACACACACACACACATAGAGAGAGAGAGAGAGAGAGAGAGGTTAAAGAGAGGGATAGGGGGAGATGGAAAGAGGGAGAGAGAGAGAGGGAGGCACATAGAGAGAGAGAGAGAGAGGGAGAGAGAGAGAGACACACACACACACACACACAGAGGGAGAGAGAGGGGGGGGATCTAGGTGGATAGGGAGATAGATAGAGAGGAAGACAAAGAGAGAGGGAGACAGAGAGAGAGGGGGGGATCTAGTTGGAGAGGGAGACAAAGAGAGAGAGAGGGGGGGGGGATCTAGCTAGAGAGGGAGATAGAGAGAGGGGGGGGATCTAGCTGGAGAGGAAGATCCCCCCCTCCTCGTGCTCCTCCTGGTCTCTGTCCTCTGGTATAGCGTGTGCCTGAGCTCTATCAGGCTGGGCTCTATCACGCTCCGGTCTGTGCTGATGGTCTCTAAGGTAGTCTCGTCGAAGCATAGTGGCCTCCCTGACATAAAGAGCTAGGCAATGCTGATCCTCGTAGTCCATCACTCGTGAGAGAGGTCCAAAGCCATCCATGAAGAGACAGTGGAATCTACCTCTGAGCTCATAATATAGCGGGCATCTGCAAATGAAGTGCTCCTCTGACTCCACCTCTCCCATGGTGCAACAAGGTTAGATCCTGGTCTCTCGGCCTGGTCGCCATCCATCCTCCATGCGTCGCATCCTACTAGCCTCTATCTCGAGCTGATGCGAAGAGACTCTAAGCTGGCCAAGGGCAATCCTCAGTGAGTGGCACATGTGGATACCTGTATAGCCTGGTGGAATGACAAACCCATCCTCTGAGATCCGAAGGAAGTGGTCACGATATGTGGCCATCTTCGTCGAAAGCTGCGTGGGATAAATCCAAGTGCGATACGTATGAAGCTGCAGCAAGTCTGCTCTCGTGACCTGGCTAAGCTCGTGGCGAGTCAACTCGAGATGAGGGGCATCTATGCTGTATCGGAAGGGAGGCAGTCTATCCATGTCTAGTCCAAGAGATGTGAGCCACCTAGTGAGTCTGAAGTACCAGTAGTATCGGGCCCCAGATCGTGCCAACTCCATAGAAGATGCAAGTGCTACCCATGGCAATCGAGCTCTGCCTGCTGTTGAGTCTCCAAACTCCCTAACCCTATGTAAATACATGACCGACTGAAACGCTACATCCAATGCAAGGGGAGTAGCTCCAAACTCTGCTAGCATGATCTCGTGCGGAACTGTAACCTTGGCCCTAATGAGCCGAGAGAACATGATGATCTGTAACCTCTCTACTCGTCTCCAATCTGCAGCGCCGAGATCTTCTGCCTAGAAAGGAGCTGCATACATCGCAGCTGGTCTCACCAATGTATCAAAAAGCAAGAATTTCGTATCGGGATGCTGAAAGTGGGACTGAAAACACTGACGCTCAAGATGAGCCAACGAAGCATACCCTTTACTAATCCTATCTCGTGCTGCATATGTCATGGTGAAAACCGGTCCCTTGAAAACTGCCCCCAAATAAGTGTACTCTCTAACAAGCTCAATGGGCTGTCCGTCATAAGTGAAGCAAAACTCATCCGTGCTGTAAATACGATCAGAGGTGTTGAAAACCATAACCTTGGTCTTGCCAAGGTTTACGGTCAACCCCCTGTCCTGGAAAAACCTGTGGAGTGCCTCAATATGTGCCTGGAGGCCCTGAGCAGTAGAGGAAACGAGAACCACATCGTCCGCATACAGGAGGATAGGAATGGAGGATCCTGAGAGAGTAGAATCCTCTGAAACAATCTGAATCACGGAACTGTGTCAAATGCCTTCCTGAAGTCCACGAAGCAACAATAAAGCCGTTGCCTTCGTGACTTCG
The DNA here is from genome assembly GCF_047967505.1 of Dipteris shenzhenensis. Lineage (NCBI taxonomy): Eukaryota > Viridiplantae > Streptophyta > Polypodiopsida > Gleicheniales > Dipteridaceae > Dipteris > Dipteris shenzhenensis. Next base: position 58,137,439 of record NC_141600.1, on the reverse strand, counting down.
CCTCCTCTACCAGTGCCCTGAGTGTGAGGATGTGGTCAAGTGTCGAATGATCCTTGCGAAATCCAGCCTGCCCTCTGGCTCTGAGTCCTGTCGTCTCGGCATGGTCATTTATACTGCTTTCCAAAACTGATGCATAGATCTTGGCCATAACGTGGCCAATCATGATGGTCCTGTGATTCAACGGCTCCATAGGGTCCCCCGACTTGTGGATAGGTACTATGGTATTGCCTAACCAGGACTGTGGTAGGCCTGTACAAACAGACTCATTGAAGAGACGGGAAAGAACAAAATCTAAGGCATCAATCCCATGGATTACATACTCCGCTTGCAATCCATCATGATCCTTAGCTCTCCCGTTCTTCAATCGGTGGACTGCTGCACGGACACTCTCTGGTGTGAAGAGACTAGATGAAGCTGGCCTAGGGGAATGGGATAAATCGATGGCTGGCTGATCTGGAACATCGTATAGAGCTGAAGTGTATGCAGACCAGACACGTGGATCTATGAGGGGGCTCTGAGACTTCGAGCGGAGGAATTTTCTCCAGAATTCCTTGGAGTCACAGCTGAAAAGCAAGCTTCTCAGCTCCTCCTCATTCCGGGCTAGAAATTGGCGTTTCTTGCGCCTAACCAACCACTTGTAGTCTCTCTTGGTTTCGGCAAGGAGGGGAGACTTCTCCTTGGTCTCAAGGTGAAGTTTCCTGCGGAGTTCCTTACACTCCTCGTCATACCAACCGTTGCAAGGAACAAGACCAACCGGTGGGGGACTAGACGAATGACATGTGGCAGGGAACGACATGTGAGCGGTAGAAACGAGTGAAGTATGTACAAGTTCCCACCGGTCCTGCGTGGATGGTAGAGCATCTAATAGATGAGGACGGAGTAGGCGGCTGAGGTTCTGGCTATATACATCATCGAACTGGTGGTCGAAATGAACCTCGTAATAGGGTTGGCGGTCATGATAACGAGGGGGGGCTGGGTCATGGGAGACATTAGTCAAAGTAAAGTGGATGAGTGCATGGTCGGCAGAGGGCATGAAGGGGCTAACAATAAGGCTATGGATGGAAGGGACTAGAGTCGGGGGACCTATGATGTAGTCGATCACGCTAGTACCACGCCCAGAAGTAGAAGAGAATGTAGGCATGGAAGACTGTGGCCAGCTGGACAAGCCGTTATAAATGACCATACTGTGCGAGGTGAGGAGCTCCAGTAACTGACGTCCCTGATCTGTGGGCTGTACCGTGCAGTCTGATGAAGTCCGACAGAGGCTATCATCGTGAAATGCTGGGAGTATGACCGGATCCTCCATGAAGTCATAAGTGAGGGCATGTCTGTCTGAGGTCCTCGCGTTGAGAAAGAAAGAAAGAAAGAAAGTGTATTATTGTCCACTAAAGGCCAAAATGGGCCCATGGGACATCAAGAACTCTGCATACAAGATAGCACAAAATCAACGTGCCACAAAGAAGAGGCATCGTCGAATATCATCTAAGTGCTACGCAATACAATGCAAGTGAAAGTACATAATGTCAAATCTGAGCCTAAATGCAAAGTAAACTAGATGCAAGGAAACCGCCCCTGGGTGCAAAATGGGGGCATGAGTACAATATGCCAATGCAAAGATACAAGTCCAGGTGTCACGGAGTCTGAGAACCAAAATAATACTGGAAATCCTGTCCATCGACTCTGCCTCCTGCTATGAGAGTACAAATCTGAGCAAAGGTGAGGTGAGCAGCTGGTGGGGCGAGATCTCCATGAGTAAGTCTCCTCCGAAAAGCTGCCATCATCCTGGATCGTCTGGAGATGAAGCGACGAGTACGTCCCCTATGTAACAAGATCCTGCGGCGTCTACAAACCATCTCATATGTACATCCACAGGGTGGAGGCATGTGTCCTGTGTGAGCTCTGACCTCCTCGTGCTCCTCCTGGTCTCTGTCCTCTGGTATAGCGTGTGCCTGAGCTCTATCAGGCTGGGCTCTATCACGCTCCGCGGTCTGTGCTGATGGTCTCTGAGGTAGTCTCGTCGAAGCATAGTGGCCTCCCTGACATAAAGAGCTAGGCAATGCTGATCCTCGTAGTCCATCACTCGTGAGAGAGGTCCAAAGCCATCCGTGAAGAGACAGTGGAATCTACCTCTGAGCTCATAATATAGCGGGCATCTGCAAATGAAGTGCTCCTCTGACTCCACCTCTCCCATGGTGCAACAAGGGCAGATCCTGGTCTCTCGGCCTGGTCGCCGTCCATCCTCCATGCGTCGCATCCTACTAGCCTCTATCTCGAGCTGATGCGAAGAGACTCTAAGCTGGCCAAGGGCAATCCTCAGTGAGTGGGACATGTGGATACCTGTATAGCCTGGTGGAATGACAAATCCATCCTCTGAGATCCGAAGGAAGTGGTCACGATATGTGGCCATCTTCGTCAGAAGCTGCGTGGGATAAATCCAAGTGCGATACGTATGAAGCTGCAGCAAGTCTGCTCTCGTGACCTGGCTAAGCTCGTGGCGAGTCAACTCGAGATGAGGGGCATCTATGCTGTATCGGAAGGGAGGCAGTCTATCCATGTCTAGTCCAAGAGATGTGAGCCACCTAGTGAGTCTGAAGTACCAGTAGTATCGGGCCCCAGATCGTGCCAACTCTCCATAGAAGATGCAAGTGCTAACCATGGCAACCGAGCTCTGCCTGCTGCTGAGTCTCCAAACTCCCTAACCCTATGCAAATACATGACCGACTAAAACGCTGCATCCAATGCAAGGGGAGTAGCTCCAAACTCTGCTAGCATTATCTCGTGCGGAACTGTAGCCTTGGCCCTAATGAGCCGAGAGAACATGATGATCTGTAACCTCTCTACTCGTCTCCAATCTGCAGCACCGAGGTCTCGTGCCCAGAAAGGAGCTGCATACATCGCAGCTGGTCTCACCAATGTATCAAAAAGCAAGGATTTCGTATCGCGATGCTGAAAGTGGGACTGAAAACACTGACGCTCAAGATGAGCCAACGAAGCATACCCTTTACTAATCCTATCTCGTGCTGCATATGTCATGGTGAAAACCGGTCCCCTGAAAACTGCCCCCAAATAAGTGTACTCTCTAACAAGCTCAATGGGCTGTCCGTCATATGTGAAGCAAAACTCATCCGTGCTATAAATACGATCAGAGGTGTTGAAAACCATAACTTTGGTCTTGCCAAGGTTTACGGTCAACCCCCTGTCCTGGCAAAACCTGTGGAGTGCCTCAATATGTGCCTGGAGGCCCTGAGCAGTAGAGGAAATGAGAACCACATCGTCCGCATACAGGAGGATAGGAATGGAGGATCCTGAGAGAGTAGAGCCCACACCGCCTCCTGACATCTGTATAAACATCTCTAGCTCATCAATATATAATCCAAAGAGAGTAGGAGAGAGCGGGCAACCCTGCTTCACCCCAATCGTGCTGCATACCTCCTCTGAGAGCCCCTCACGTGTCCGAACCCGTGTCCGAACCCGACCAGTGACCCTCTCATACAAAGCCATGATAGCCCACTGTATCTCTCCCCACTGAAGCCCATCTGGCGAATCCTCTGAAACAATCTGAATCGCGGAACTGTGTCAAATGCCTTCCTGAAGTCCACGAAGCAACAATAAAGCCGTTGCCTTCGTGACTTCGCCTCCTCTACCAGTGCCCTGAGTGTGAGGATGTGGTCAAGTGTCGAATGATCCCTGCGAAATCCAGCCTGCCCTCTGGCTCTGAGTTGGTCCTGTGATTCGATGGCTCCATAGGGTCCCCCGACTTGTGGATAGGTACTATGGTATTGCCTAACCAAGACTGTGGTAGGCCTATACAAACAGACTCATTGAAGAGACGGGAAAGAACAAAATCTAAGGCATCAATCCCATGGATTACATACTCCGCTTGCAATCCATCATGATCCTTAGCTCTCCCGTTCTTCAATCGGTGGACTGCTGCACGGACACTCTCTGGTGTGAAGAGACTAGATGAAGCTGGCCTAGGGGAATGGGATAAATCGATGGCTGGCTGATCTGGAACATCGTATAGAGCTGAAGTGTATGCAGACCAGACACGTGGATCTATGAGGGGGCTCTGAGACTTCGAGCGGAGGAATTTTCTCCAGAATTCCTTGGAGTCATAGCTGAAAAGCAAGCTTCTCAGCTCCTGCTCATTCCGAGCTAGAAATTGGCGTTTCTTGCGCCTAACCAACCACTTGTAGTCTCTCTTGGTTTCGGCAAGGAGGGGAGACTTCTCCTTGGTCTCAAGGTGAAGTTTCCTGCGGAGTTCCTTACACTCCTCGTCATACCAACCGTTGCAAGGAACAAGACCAACCGGTGGGGGACTAGACGAATGACATGTGGCAGGGAACGACATGTGAGCGGCAGAAACGAGTGAAGTATGTACAAGTTCCCACCGGTCCTGCGTGGATGGTAGAGCATCTAATAGATGAGGATGGAGTAGGCGGCTGAGGTTCTGGCTATATACATCATCGAACTGGTGGTCGAAATGAACCTCGTAATAGGGTTGGCGGTCATGATAACGAGGGGGGGGCGGGTCATGGGAGACATTAGTCAAAGTAAAGTGGATGAGTGCATGGTCGGCAGAGGGCATGAAGGGGCTAACAGTAAGGCTATGGATGGAAGAGACTAGAGTCGGGGGACCTATGATGTAGTCGATCACGCTAGTACCACGCCCAGAAGCAGAAGAGAATGTAGGCATGGAAGACTGTGGCCACCTGGACAAGCCGTTATAAATGACCATACTGTGCGAGGTGAGGAGCTCCAGTAATTGACGTCCCTGATCTGTGGGCTGTACTGTGCAGTCTGATGAAGTCCGACAGAGGCTATCATCGTGAAATGCTGGGAGTATGACCGGATCCTCCATGAAGTCATAAGTGAGGGCCTGTCTGTCTGAGGTCCTCGCGTTGAAGTCTCCTAAAATGATGACTTCTCCGCGATGTGAAAAATCTGCAATGTCCGCTGAGAGATCCTCAAATATGGACTGGCCTGGTTTAGTGGAAGAATAGATCGACTACGCCAGGGGTTGTAGCAAACTGCAATAAAAAGATCTCGCTGAGGGGCTCTGCCGCAGATGCGTACCCACAAGAATCGGGCATGTGAATCCGCTCTCTCCACTGTGATGATCCGATCGAGATGCTCTCTGTACAAAATGGCCACTCCTCCAGATCCTCTCACTCCAAATGTTCGGGTGTGCTGCCTGAAGGCAGATCTCCATGTATACCCTGTCACTCGTGGCAAAGGTCTCTCTGGACTCTCGTGTGTCTCTGTGAAAAAGATGATATCTCTCCCAAAGAATGCCCCCCGTAGATTGCCTGGCTGTGCTGTAAAAGAACCATTGCAGTTCCATACAGCGATGCGTAGACTATCTGACGGGTGGTGTGTCCCATGGGCCCTGTCCCATCAAGCGGTCGTAGCAGGAGGTGGAGGTGGGGCTATATCTGCTGGTCTGTCATCTCTAAGCACTGTGGGAGCACGCCTCAAAGTACCTGTGATGAGTCTGCCATCCCTGATCACTGCCCACTTGCCCTGAGCTCGCGGGATGCATCTCTCTGAGGCATGAGCGCCTTGCGCTCCTCAACCTGTATCTGAGTCAGATCCTCGTCCATGGAAATCTGTGGGTGGTCTCTGAGTGTCCCTCTCCTCCTGAGGGCAGCTAGACGTGCCTGGGCATCTCTGAATCTGATAATGAGGGGCTGCTCTCTAGTTCGATCCCTCCCGACTCTATATGATCCTACTATGCCATGATCCTGTTCTCCCAGTGTCTGAGAGACAAAGGTCACAGCTTGTGTCATCGTGGACTCTGTCGCCGAGGGCAAGATACCACGAATGCGAATGTTGAGGGCCTTTGTGGCCCTCTGCTGTGACTCGGCCAATGTAGCTGATACAGTCGATCTCTGAGGCTGTGATGGCTGACGGCGGACGACATCCACCCACTCTGTGGCTCTCTGGACCTCAGTCTGAAGGGAGGTCAAACGCTCCTCAACCGCTGCTACTGCTGTAGTGGGAGATGTGTCTATGTGCTGAACGCGAGTCTCGATCTGCTGCACTCGCTCTGTGTGTCCATGAATCTCTCCAGCAAGAGTCCTATGAGTCGCCTGTAAGACCTGAAGATCTGTCCTAATAGACAAGATCTCCCGATCCTGCTGTGTCACTCGATCAGCAAGAGATGCAACCTGAGCTGTAAGTAGAGAAATGGTCTCGTCCTTCCTGTGAAGCATCTGAAGGGCAGCTCGGAGGTGGGTCTCAAAGTGCTGAAGCTCTGGTAGGATGTGGCGGTAAGGACAAACAGCACAAGGCATGGAAGGAGAAAGAAAGGGAGAAAGGGGGGAAACCGGTAAGGTGGGTAGCGGGGATGAAGGAGAAGGCTGGAAAGGGGGAGAGAAAGCGGGTACCGGGGATGGAGAGGAGGGGATGGGTAAAGTCTGTAGAGAGGATGAGGAGGAGGGAGCCTCTGGCGAAGTAGGTAAAATAGGCAACAAAGGGGGGGAAGAGGTGACAGAGGGCTGTGAGAGGGGGAGCAAAAAGGGTGGAGAAAGGGTAGGAGAAGAAGGAACCTGAGAGGGGTGGGGTGAAAAAAACTACGGGTACAAAGTAGCTATGGGCGGAAGATGAGATAATGGAGCTGAAACTGGTGTACCTTCGACTGGGAGTGCGGCAAGTGCGGGCACTGCGCTGGGCGGAAGATGAGATAGTGAAGCTGAAACCGGTGTACCTGCGACTGGGAGTGCGGCAAGTGCAGGCACTGCGCTGTCCTTTGAAGAAGATGCAAGTCCTCTTCTACTATAGTGCAGCAAATCGGTCGTGGCGGCCATTGATGTTGCTGCTGTTGCTGCTTCTGTAACATGCTCGACGGTGTCGGCCATGTTTAATTACGGGAAACTGGCAACATTGAAAAGCGGGAGATGGCGAGCGCTGCCAATGTGCGATGAGAGAGAGAGAGAGAGAGAGAGAGAGAGAGAGAGAGAGAGAGAGAGAGAGAGAGAGAGAGAGAGAGAGAGAGAGAGAGAGAAAGAAAGAAAGAAAGAAAGAAATTTTATTAAAGGTCCACGGAAGGCCATACATGGCCTATGGGACACAAAATCATCCGAAAGGAAAATACATCATCAACGATGCGCCAACTAGGTGGCCTCATCGTAATACCGCTAAGATGCCAAAAATGGGTACAAAAATCCTAGATACAAAATGAAATGAAATAGAGTACCAAAATTGCCTAGATACAAAATGTAAAATATGAAATATGAGGAACATCGTCTTCCCTAAGGGGTCTGTCATCCAAAGAAATGATGGAAGTCATGGCCATCGACCATGCCTCCTGCCATAAGTGTGAAGATCTGGGCAAGTGTCAAATGGGCTGCTGGCGGTGCCAAGTCTCCATGGAGCAATCTCCATGGAGAGAGAGAGAGAGAGAGAGAGAGAGAGAGAGAGACAAAGAGAAGAGAGATTTAAAATTAAAAAAGAAAAGTTTTTATTTTTATTTATTATTATTTTAAAAAAAAAAAGGGGGGGGGGCCGGGGGGGGTCGGGGCTGCAAGTGCGAGGGGGGGCGGGGGGGTGAGAGGAGGGGCGCGGGGGGGTGGGCGGGGGGGGGGGGTTGACCGAGGGGGTGAGCGGGAGGGTTGAGGGAGGGGGGTGAGCGGGGGCTGAGCGGAGGGGTGAAGGGGGGGGGTTCCAAGGGGTGAGCGGGGGGGCAGCGGAGGGGTGAGGGGAGGGGTGCAAGGGGTGAGAGGAGGGGCTGAGCGGGTGAGGGAGAGGCTGAGCGGGTGAGGGAGGCTGAGCGAGGGGTGAGCGGGGGGGCTGAGCGGGTGAGGGAGGGGCTGAGCGGGGGGCTGAGCGGGGGAGGGACGGAGAGAAAGAAAGAAAGAAAGAAAGTGTATTATTGTCCACTAGAGGCCAAAATGGGCCCATGGGACATCAAGAACTCTGCATACAAGATAGCACAAAATCAACGTGCCCCAAAGAAGAGGCATTGTCGAATATCATCTAAGTGCTACACAATATAATGCAAGTGAAAGTACATAATGTCAAATCTGAGCCTAAATACAGAGTAAACTAGATGCAAGGAAACCGCCCCCGGGTGCAAAATGGGGGGATGAGCACAATATGCCAATGCAAAGATACAAGTCCAGGTGTCACGGAGTCTGAGAACCAAAATAATACTGGAAATCTTGTCCATCGACTCTGCCTCCTGCTATGAGACTCCTGCTATGAGAGTACAAATCTGGGCAAAGGTGAGGTGAGCGGCTGGTGGGGCGAGATCTCCATGAGTAAGTCTCCTCCGAAATGCTGCCATCATCCTGGATCGTGAAGCGGCGAGTACGTCCTCTATGTAACAAGATCCTGCGGCGTCTACAAACCATCTCATATGTACATCCACATGGTGGAGGCATGTGTCCTGTGTGGGCTCTGCCGTCCTCGTGCTCCTCCTGGTCTCTGTCCTCTGGTATGGCGTGTGCCTGAGCTCTATGAGGCTGGGCTCTATCACGCTCCGGTCTGTGCTCTCTGAGGTAGTCTCGCCGAAGCATAGTGGCCTCCCTGACATAAAGGGCTAGGCAGCGGGGGGCTGAGCGAGGGGTGAGCGGGAGAGGCTGAGCGGGTGAGGGAGGCTGAGCGAGGGGTGAGCGGGGGGGCTGAGCGGGTGAGGGAGGGGCTGAGCGGGGGGGCTGAGCGGGTGAGGGAGGGGCTGAGCGGGGGGCTGAGCGGCGGGGCTGAGCGGGTGAGGGGGGGCGGGTGAGAGGGAGGGAGAGGGAGAGGATATAGCTGGAGAGGGAGACACACACACACAGAAGGGGGGGGAGATCTTGCAACGATTGGCCACGACAACAAGAGTTATGAAGATCACCTCTTGGGATGATCCATTTCAGGTAATCACAAATGCTCTTGTGTTAGTGGAAGGTGAGCCTCAGACAGGTACAGGTCGAGCAGGGCAAGGTCTGGACATCTTCTCGACAGGTACAAGTCGAGTAGAGCAAGGTCTAGACATCTTCTTCTCCATGTTTGTTGTGAAGGCATCTGAACCACCTACTCCTCCTACCAGTCCGCCTCCATTACTTCCTAATCCTCCTTTGCTCCAAGCTCCTGCTCCCAATCAGATTGGGGCTCCATAATTCTATCCTCTGCCCTTTTATGCACAGTATCAACCACCTATGCCAAGAGGTGGATATGGATTTCCATATCAACGCGGTCGACCGAATGGTTTCCGAGGCAGACGTGGAGGTGCAGGCAGAGGTACCAACTTTCGAAGACCCATCATGTGCTACAGATGTGGCAATTACGACCACTACCAACATGACTATACACAACCATTTGGGGGACCCTACTTATACACAGTACACAGTGAAACACAAACAACCACTACACTAGAGATTGTCCCAATGGTAGAGGGGAATCAACATCTCAAGTCAACATGGTTGACTTAGTAGTGGCAAGGAGGGTGACAAAGCCCATTTGATTGGTGCAATGTTGAGAGCTGTGACAAGGTCACAAACAGAAGGTGACAATAGTAAGGATGACTCAACACCAACATCAGAGACCTCATCACCAACCAGTACTGAGAGTGCAGTATATGCTGTGGGCTAGGGCGAAGCCCTTAGTGACTTTATTTTTCTGATTCGAGGCCATTTCGGGGCCCGTTTACAAGGCGGAAGTTCTTCGCAGGCACTCAGGAAAAGGCCCTGTTTTTGCTGTGCAACCACTGCTCTGCTGGTCGGTGAAAAGTTGCCGCAGAAATTGCATCGTATGCCTATGTGCAGAGATATTGGGAGTTGCAGAATCATGCTTGTTTCCTGTTGATACAAAATCGTCACTAGGAAAGTGACTGTGTGGTCAAATACCAGTTTCGTCAGTTTTGCAGATCTGCCCGTGTGAGGCAAAAACTGTCTTTTTGCAGTGACATAATATTTTGTAGTCTTTTGTGATGGCGTTTGATTCTCTTTCACAGATTGTCATAGAAAAGCTTGACAAGAACAACTTCCAGGCATGGAAGTTTAGAATGACGAATTTCCTTATGGGAAAAGGCTATTGGGAGTTCATTACAGGAAATGAAGAAGAACCAGTTCTTTCTAATGTTCCCAATCAACAGGAAATGCAGGCATTTAAAGGATGGCATGAGAGAGCCAGAAAAGTTATGTACTGGCTGTCTATCAGTATTTCTGATTCTATGATTGTGCATATTCAGGATGCAAGTACGCCAAAGGAGGCATGGGATACTTTGGAAAAAATGTACAACACAAATACGCAAGCCAGGAAAATGCAGCTCAAACAGGAGTTGCACAATGTGCAGAGAGAAAATTTGAGCATCAATGACTACCACATGAAGGTGAAGAAAATTGGAGATGCACTTGCTTCCATTGGGTCGCCAGTGGAAGATGATGATCTAGTTTCTGTGACCTTCAATGGTCTAGGAAAGGATTATGCACAATTCTGGACATCCATTGCCGTCCGTGAAAAATTTCCTAATTTTGAAGAGTTGTTTGCTCTTCTAATTTTTGAAGAGCAGAGAAATGGGGGTGCATCTTCTTCAGGAGGAACTTCAAAAGAAACTGTCTTCTACTCAAATGCTGGAAGAGGTAGAGGCAGAGGTAGAGGAGGCCGATCTGCAGGCCGTGGTAGAAATCAGAATATGCAGCAAACTCAAGAAAACCAGTCCTATGGAGGAGGACGTGGTAACTCTAGAGGCAGGGGGAGCCAAAGAGGCCGTGGTGGATGGCAGAGAGGCCAAAATGCAAACAGCAATGTTGAATGCTACTACTGTGGTAAAATGGGTCATATGGCTAAGGACTGCTACAAAAAGCAGAATGACATTATGAATGGAAAATTGCAACAAGGCAATTATGCATCTTCCAGTAGACAGGGCAATGACAGAAATGAGCATCTATTTATGGTGCAGCACATGACCAATTCTGTGACAAGTGCAGAAGAACGAAATGATGGTGGTATGTTGACTCAGGTGCGTCAAACCACATGACAGGTCATGCAGAGTGGATGCAGGATGCAAGGAAAATGGAAAAACCAGGATTTGTGGAGACTGGTGATGATACTGCACATCCTATTGTGCAAATTGGTAAAATTCCTTTGTCTATGCAAGATGGGAAAAAGAAATACGTGTCTGATGTATTTCATGTCCCGAACATCACCAAGAACTTGGTTTCTGTTGGTCAAATGGTTGAGCAGGGCTTGCAGGTCAGATTTAATCCACATGGATGCTTTGTTGAGGATATGAAAAATAACGGTCACTTGATAGCAAAAGGAAAGAAGAAGGGCAGGATGTTTACGTTGGATGCGGACATGCCTGAATTGAGTGCAGCAATGTTTGCACATGGGACCGGTGTTGTTGCAGATAGTGATATCTGGCATAAACGCATTGGTCATGTTAATATATAGCGACTTAAATCAATGCAAGCCCAAAATATTGTTGCAGGAATGCCTAAATTCAAGGTTGCAGAAATGCATAAGGTTTGTGAAGCTTGTCAATTTGGAAAACAGGCAAGGAAACCATTTCCTAGGCATGTTCAAGAGAGTAAAAAGCCATTGGAATTAATCCACTCTGATGTGTGGACTACTAAAGCTGCATCTATTGGAGGCTGTCACTATTTTGTCACTTTTATTGATGACTTCAGCAGAAAAGTTTGGGTGTATTTTATGAAAAAGAAAAGTGAAGTATTTGGGCACTTCAAAGCTTTTAAAGCTATGGTTGAAAAAGAAACAGGCCTGCAAATAAAATGCCTAAGGTCAGATGGAGGGGGAGAGTACCTCTCAAATGAGTTTGCAAGGTTCTTGCAGGAGCATGGCATAAAGCATCAATATTCATGCAGTCATACCCCACAGCAAAATGGAATTGCAAAAAGGAAAAACAGGCATATTGGAGAGGTAGCTAGGGCCATGCTAAATGAGAAAGATCTACCGGATTATTATTGGGCTGAAGCAAATGCTACAGTAGTTTACATAATGAACAGGACTCCCACTGCAGCAATACATGGCATGACGCCAGAGGAGATGTATAATGGTAGGAAACCAGACATTTCTCATTTGAAAATTTTTGGTTGCATTGCCTATGTTCATGTGCCAGATGAGTTGAGGTCCAAGTTGGATCCAAAAGCTGAGAAGTGCGTCTTTATTGGTTATTCTCTGCAGCAGAAAGGGTATAGATGCTATAACCCTTCTACTCGTAAGTTTACAGTGAGCAGAGATGTTGTTTTTGATGAGATGAGCAGCTGGTATAAACCAGTAAATGTGATGATTGATGTAGATGCACAAAATGGTAATGCTACACAGAATTCAATGCAACAGTCACAAAATATCAGTGGACCTGCAGTGTCCTCTAGCAGTGGTTCACATACTTCGCCATGGACAGGCAGATTGAGATCAGGAGAATCTCCTCAAAGCAATGCAGATAGTGGTACGCAGGTATCACGAAAAGGAAAAGAGAAGGTAGATCAGCCCATGTTTGATGTGAATGCAGGTCACTCTTATGTGGATGGTGAATCCAGTGGCTCAGAACAGAGCATTGATGATGAGTTGGGTATTCCTTCTGTTGTTACACCTGGAGTAAGGAAGACCAGGGATGTTTTGAGAGTACCTGGAAGTGAGCCTGTTTTACAGAGCTAGGTATCGTGTGGATAGGCTGAAATATGATGGATTTACAGCCATTCACTATGCCTATATGGTCAAAGTGATACAGGAACCAGAACCCACTTCTTTTGAGCAAGCCATGGGAAATGAAAAATGGGAGAAAGCCATGGATGAAGAAATGGATGCCTTGGAAGCCAATGCTACATGGGAATTGGTGCCTTTGCCTAAAAACAAGAATGCAATTGGCTGTAAGTGGGTTTATAAGATCAAGCACAATGCAAATGGTTCTGTGAACAGATACAAGGCAAGATTAGTTGTCAAGGGGTATGCACAGACATACGGCATTGATTATGAAGAAACATTCAGTCCGGTTGCAAGGATGGCAACTGTAAGAGCAGTCATTGCTATGGCTGCATCAAAGGGATGGTCTTTACACCAGATGGATGTAAAGAATGCCTTCTTGCATGGTGATTTGCAAGAAGAGGTCTTTATGGAGCAGCCAGCAGGTTGTATTCATGCTATTCACCCTGAGTTTGTTTGCAGGTTGAAGAAAGCCTTGTATGGCTTGAAGCAAGCACCTAGAGCATGGTTTGACAAGATAGGACAGTATCTTGTCACTATTGGCTTTCAGACCAAGGCAGATTTCTCACTCTATGTGAGAAAAACAGAGAAAGGGATTATGCTGCTCGTCATTTATGTTGATGATTTGATCATCACAGGTGATAGTGATGAAGATATCCTTCATGTGAAAATGCTATTGAAGCAGAAGTTTGAGATGAAGGATTTGGGAGAGCTGCGTTATTTCTTGGGTATTGAGGTGATTAGATCAGTATGGATTGGACATGCTATCCAAATATGGGATGGCAGGCTGTAAGCCTATTTCAGCTCCTTTGGAGCAGAATGTGAAGCTGAGCACAGATGCAGGTGAGCTTTTGGAAGACCCTACTATGTACAGACGCATAGTAGGAAGTTTGATTTATATGACTATTACCAGGCCAAATTTAAGCTATGCTGTTGGATTGGTAAGTCAGTTTATGCAGGCTCCAAGGAAACCGCATTTGGATGCGGCTAGACGCATACTCAGGTATGTGAAGTCCACATTGCAGTATGGACTATTTTATGAGGCTGGGGTTCAGATACAGTTGCATGGATACACTGATGCTGATTGGGCTGGTAGTATTTCTGATAGATGATCTACCAGTGGATATGTGTTCTCTTTTGGGAGTGCTGCAGTCACTTGGAGCAGCAAGAAACAACCTACAGTTGCCTTGTCGAGCACAGAGGCCGCGTACAGGGGTGCAGCAATGGCTGCATGCGAGGTAGCTTGGTTGCATAAGCTACTCTATGATATGCATCAGTCTACAGATGGGCCAGTTGTCATTTATTGTGACAACATGAGCAGTATACACTTGGCAAATAACCCAGTCTATCATGCTAGAACAAAGCACATTGAGGTGCATTATCACTATGTGCGGGAGAAGGTTTTACTAGGTCTTATTGATCTAGTTTATGTCAGCACAGAGGATCAGGTAGCTGACATATTCACGAAAGCATTGGGCATAGAGAAGCTGCGCAAGTTCAAAGACCTGCTTGATGTGCAGGAATTGGGATTGAGCTCGAGGGGGAGTGTTGAGATATCGAGCTCCACTCGCGAGATATGCCAGGGTGACCGTTGTGCATTTATGTCACCGACTTGTTAGCTGCAGACGCGGTTGGTACACCGCCCACGAATAATAGCTGGATGACAGCTATCCTTATCTACTCTAGTTTTTGGCTCAGTTAGTATGCCACCTTAGTTAGTTGAGTTTGGTTTGAGACCCACATATAGGGTTCTTCTATTTCTTTGTACTAGAGTTCTTTTGGCTTTCACAACTAAGAAGAGGAAAACTGTTTTCAGCCTCTACCTTTGTGTGTATTCCCCCATTGTGCATGTGAGAAAGCCGCAAGTGAGACTCCTTCCCTCTCTCTCACTATCTTCACATGGCATACTTAGTTTGGGACATGAAAATACCATCTTGAGTTTGCCAAAACTCAATGCCCAAACAATAGTGCAGTAAACCCAAGTCTGTCATATCAAATGACTGAGACAAAGCTGATTTTACTGATGCAATATTTCCCTCATCACTACCAGTAAGCATGATATCATCCACATAAAGAATAAGAATGATGATTTCTGATTTTTCTTGAAGGACATAGAGATTTGGCTCAGTATGAGTGCTAACAAAGCCTTGTGATAACAAGAACAAATGGATTTTATGGTACCAAGCCCGAGGTGCTTGTTTCAGCCCATATAAAGCTTTGCGAAGCTCGCATACCTTTTGTTCCTGTCCCTTAACCACAAAACCTTGGGGCTGCTGCACATAGACCTCTTCCTTTAGGTCTCCATTCAAGAAGGCCGTCTTCACATCCATCTGATAAACAGGCCAACCGTAACTTGTAGCAAGAGAAATGACAGTCCAAATGGTTTTCATCTTGGCTACAAGAGCAAAAGTCTCCTCATAGTCAATTCCTTTCTCCTGACTATACCCCTTGGCAACTAAACGGGCTTTATGTTTCTCAATTGTGCCATTAGAATGATATTTCAACTTATAAATCCACTTGGTGCCAACTACATTCTTCCCAACAAGGAGATCAACCAATTCCCAAGTGGCATTCTTTTCAATGGACTGAATTTCAGATTTCATAGCATCTTCCCATAATGGGTGTCCCTGAGCATCCTCAAAACACTGAGGTTCAATTTCAGCTTCCATAACTGTGCTCATCAAGGCATAATTGACTTGATTTTGTGCTTGCCTTGTACTAGACCTTGTTCTCCCCAACACAGGCTGATTTTGTGCATTTCAAATGGTAGCCCGAGCCCGGGGCTGACTAACTGCAGTAGGCTGAGACTGATCTGCAAATTTTACCCTCCTCCTTTCATAGACAATAGGCTGATTTTTATTGACTGATTTCTGAACTGAAATTTCAGAAGTGCTACCTTCATCAGTATGGGGAATTTCTCCAAATGTAATGGAGGAAGAACTCGGTGTGTTAGACACATGTGATGGCATATCTTTTGACTCAAAATGAACAATATCCAAAGGTGTATGTCCTCAATGGGCATATGTAAATCATTAGGCATAAAGCAATCATTTTCATTGACAACAACATCTTTGCTTATGATAATTTTCCGTGTTTCAGGATTGTAAAGCCTATAGCCCTTGCTTTCAGTACTATAACCCACAAATATGCATTTGATTCCCTTATCATCAAGCTTGAATATGTGTTGATCTGGTACTAATGCATATGCCACTGATCCAAAAATTCTGAAGTGGCTAATAACCTTTGGTTTATATCCATAGAATGCCTCAAACGGAGTCTGATTCACCAATGCTATAGTTGGACATCTATTTTGGATGTATGTGGCTGTAACTACAGCCTCACCCCAAAATAGTTTAGGCATCTTTTTGTAGCTCAGCATGCATTTGGTCATCTCCATGAGAGTCCTATTCTTTCTTTCAACAACATTATTTTGAGCTGGTGTGTAAGGGCATGTCTTTTGATGATGAATCCCATGATGAGCCAGATAATTCTTATAGGCATGAGACGTGTACTCCCCTCCTCTATCTATCCTGAGTGTTTTGATCTTGGCATTAGTCTGGTTCTCAACAAGTGCTTTGAACTCCTGAAACCAATGAAACACCTCAGATTTCTCTTTCATGAGAAAGATCCATGTAAATCTGGAGTAATCATCAATAAAAGACACATAATATTTGGCACCACGATGTGACCGCACATTCACCTCACATACATCACTATGCACAAGCTGCAGTATATGTGCGGCTCTGACTGATCCATCCTTTTTGAAGGCAAATGGTGCAACTTTCCCATAATACACCCTTCACAAAAAGAACTAGATGGTTGCTGCAATTTTGGCATCCCTTCAACCATTTGATTATTCTGCAAATATGCCAATGCTCTATGATGTGCATGACCAAATCTAGCATGCCATAAATCACATGAAGATGCATTAGACGCAGCCAAGGCATGCTGCACATGGGGCTTAGCATCCAACTTATAAAGACCCTTATCATAAGTGCCAATGGCAACCACTGCATATCCCTTTCTAGGATCTATAATTCGGCATTGATCATCCTGAAACTCCACAAGCATGTGCTGATCATGAGCTATGGATGGAACTGAAATAAGATTCTTCCGCAACTCTGGAACATACCAAACATCACGAATATACTTGACTTTGCCATTATCAAGCTTAATGGGAATATGTCCCACTCCTGTGATGCCTTGAGAAGCATCATTGGCACAAGTAACCTGCCGCCCATACACAGGTTTGACGCTCTCAAACCACTCCTTATGAGGAGTCATATGCTGTGAAGCACCGCTATCCAAATACCAATTCTCATTCACATTAAGTGAATAGGCATCATCATTATTGCTATGAGCAATAGCATGATCACAATCACAATCCCCCCTAGAAGATATCTCAGAGAGTGTGGCTGCAAATACAAAATCCTGATCATCCTGAGCAAAGTGTGCATGTGAGCCAGATGCATTGTTCCTAGTATGAGCCACAAAATTACTGTTTGAGTTGCCTTGCCTCTTCTTCTCATTTGCAATGCGTTTCTGACATTCTACAATGTAATGGCCTGGCTTCTTGCAGTAATTGCATCTGCCCTTTTTCACCTTAGCATCTTTGCTTGATCCGGCATTATTGGTACTATTATTTGCCCCTTGTGGCTGGTTGTTTTTAGGCTTATATTTCTGAAAATTTTGCCTCTCCCCAATGGCTAGAGCTTACTCACTGCATCTTGCAAATCTGTAATTTTTGCTACATGCTCTGTGATGGTTTGACCATCAGTAATTTTCAGATCCTTAAGTTGATTGTTGAGTGCAATCACCCTGGCCATATTCTTAACATTATCCATACGGGACAAGTTGTCCCAAGCATCCTTAGAAGAAGTACAAGACTTAATAGTCTTCATGATGTGCCTCTTCACTGACAAGGAAATCAAGGAAAGTGCTTGAGCATTGTGACGGTCAAACTTCTTTTGCTTCTTAGAAAGAAGATGAGATGAGCTAGCAATAGAACCTTGACTGCTAGGAGTACTAGTAGCAGTCACAGGCCTAATTTCATCTCCACTAACAATATCCCAAAGGCCTTTTCCAACCAAAATATTCCTCAGCATAAAAGACCACAAGGCATAGTTTGATCCATCCAACTTATCCGCTTCAGTCAGGGTGCCAAAATTCTCAGAAAGAGACATGATTGCACTTCACAAGTAACCTGAAAATAAAATGCAAATATAGATAGCAAATCTGCCCCAAAGGTATTGTCACAAAGCACAATTCCCTTCCGGAATCACAAGGCAAAATGGGCAATAGTATTTGCTTTGTAAGTATTCTCAACTTTCAGCCCAACAAAGGCTCAATAAGCATCAACCAAAGGTATAAAATCTGAAGCAAATGTTTGCTTAAAAGGCATCCAATGATAGCATTCACTGTTAGCCAACCTTTGGCTCAATATGCATCCAATAACTTGCCCCCAATTCTGATTTTTGTCTGCTGCGTATAAAATATCACAAGAAAAGTGATCTCCCAGTCCAAAATAGCTTCAAGATGACTCCAGAAAGAAGTCGACCAGATTTTGGGAGCTAAAACAGTCCAAAATCAGCAACAAAACTACCAGGAATGAGGTCGCCCAGCCCAGATGGTCCTCCTGGAGAAATGCGAACTGAAAATAGGCTGGAAACTGATGAAAAACAGCAAGGAAATGCTAGATCTGAAGTTGTCCAGGCACAGGATGCTCCAAGAAGCAGTTCGAGCTGATGTAGGGGCTGGAAACTGACAAAATCAGCAGCAAAAGTGCCCAGAATGAGGTCGCCCAGCCCAGATGGAGCTCCTGAAGATAGGCGACTGGAAAAAAGTGCTGTAAATCAGCAAATGGAGCTGATTTCTGGCTGCAAAAGATCCCAAAAACAGCAAGTCTGTAGTCACCTAGGTCCAGTAGTGACCCTGGTGAAGGCGCCCAGCTACAGGAGACCTCCAGAAAGCTGCTACAGGCAAAAACGAGCTGGCTGGACTGATTTCTTTGCAACAGAAGTGACTCTTCGCGAGAGAACTGAAACCCGGGAGTGGTAGAAGCACGGGAAGCAATGCGGGAGCCATGCTCTGATACCAATTGTTGGAACTGTAGGGAGACACGAAGTGGATAAAGAACACGAGAGTGTAGTCCACACACAAAGCTCCACTGAATAGTTCAATAATAGAAGTACAAGACTTGGGATATATATGAAACCCAAG
This sequence comes from Dipteris shenzhenensis, assembly GCF_047967505.1. Classification (NCBI taxonomy): domain Eukaryota; kingdom Viridiplantae; phylum Streptophyta; class Polypodiopsida; order Gleicheniales; family Dipteridaceae; genus Dipteris; species Dipteris shenzhenensis. The sequence goes on along the minus strand of NC_141600.1, from coordinate 58,118,575 downwards.
TATAAAGTGAAAACCCTAGACTAGAATAACTTAGACCAAGTCTAGCCTATAATACCATACCATTGTATGTTCTATCAAAATCACCCCTTGTTCACCCCATTTTCACACCCATGTCACCCCATGCTTACCCCTTGTTCACCCTGTCACCACTTCTCACCCCGCACCACCCTTCCATTTTCTCTCTCACTTTTGGAGTGGCCACCTCTCTAGCCATGTACATTCAAATATTTGAACCTAGCGAGAAAATCCATCACCTTGTGCATCCTGCCGCCTAGTTATTTTTGGCAGCCCTTGGCCGCCCTACTCCATCATGTCAAAGGTTGGCTCTTGTGATTTCGCTCTGCTTAGTATTCCTCTTGCTCACACCACTCCTGCACTTGTACCACTCTTTTTTTTTTTTTTGTGGGAAGAAATCTTTTATTGCTGTAAGATAATTACATTCATAGTTACTTCGTTTTTTGTGGGAAGAAATCTTTTATTGCTGTAAGATAATTACATTCATAGTTACTTCGTACTACTAGACTAAAGATCTCAATATAAGCTGTATACACATCCTGATCAATCAAACGAGTCTGAACACAATTGTAGAATGATTGTTGCAGAGATCGTTTGAAAAAAAGAAAGGATGAAAATAGTGGATCACCAAAGACTCTATGATTTATGTCCATCCATAAAGTCCATAGGGTCCAGTAGCGCACCCATACAAAAAATAAATCAAAACCCTATCTCCGTGGATGAAAACCAAACAACCAGAAAAATCTGCCAAAAGTAACAGTAGGAAATCTCGCTCGAATCCTATGTCGGATGAGAGCGATGAGATCACAAGTATGTGGACAGAACCAAAAAATGTGAAGCACAGATTCAATAGAGTGCTGGCATCTATGACAAACAGCTAGAGCAATATGTCTGTGTGCAAGTAACTGGCCGGATGGAAAAATGCCAAGGAGAACTCGCCATAGGAAAAGCTGTTGCCGAAGAGGGACTTTGTAATGCCAAAGGAGACAGTCTTTTTCTCCACCACTTCATTGGGCGATCCATATGCCAAACAATATTTGCTCTGTGAGAAATCCAAGGCGGAGGTAATAACACTTTATATAGAGATGACACTGTGATATGTGAGAGCTTCAAAGGACGGGCGTATGAGGAAGAAGAGCGTAAAATCCAATCCTCAAGCCGATTCTGAAGTTCCAAACGAGGTACCGGCAAGTACGGTTGAAGCATTGCTGAAATCCTATGCCATGAAGGACGATAATGAGCTCCCAAGCCGTATTTGCTAGCGCACCACCCGTAACACCCATGGCATGTCCTGCTCGCACCAGTGGACCTAGGCCTCCGATAATATTTCCGGAAGTGGTAGGACCTCCCCCCTCAGACACTATACGAGAGACATGACCTCCCTTGGTCTCTAAAGATTTGACGACATATAGTTGAGTCATGTTCCTTGGACATTGTCTCGATACTTCCACACATGCCTACACATGCATCAATCGATATGTTTGGGGAGATTCTGGCGAGCATAACAGCTTGGCATATTTGGAGGTCTAGATGTATAGAGACCTTGGACAGCTCCCAGGTTCATCCCGCTCACCTCTCTTTGATGGCCATATGGGTGAGGATGTACGGATCTTTGTGAGCAGCCTTGTCCAGGAGGACGGTATTTCTTAGGGAATGGAGTGGCTCCCCTTACTTCTTAGAGTCACCTATTGGGTTGACATGGCATTCCCATCTTTAACCATGGTTGTTTCATTGCTCCAATTAGGAGTTTATTATTGACCCTTTTAGGGTGTGTTTCATGTACGGCATGATTTTTTGCTCCTCTGAGTTTCCTCAGGGAGTGTCTCTCGTGCTTAATAGAAGCTTTTTTTTCTTGAAAAGTAAACAAAATCCTGCATGAGATTGTCATAGGAGTTTATCCTGGGTGCTTTGTATTTTGGACATACTAATAGAAGTTCGCTTTGCCCTCCCCCCAAAGGGGCGATATTCATGAATTTCATGCACTATTGAAAAAGCATCCATCAAAGTTGTTACTATGAAAAAATAGTATAGGCTTGAATAACCAGTATGTTTTACCTCCTTACTACCATTTTGAACTACAAATACCTGTTCTTTTACCTTACGACTAAAAAGTATTGTGATTTATTGCATTTCTCAGGCCGCAGACATTATGGAACTCCTAGAAGATTTGCAAGCCAGTAATGAGTCACTGGATGTTGTGCAAAAGGGATTAAATCATTATTTAGAAACGAAGCGTCTGTCTTTCCCCCGCTTTTTCTTTTTGTCAAACGATGAACTTCTTGAAATCCTATCAGAAACAAAAGATCCTTTGAAGGTTCAACCCTTTCTTAAAAAGTGCTTTGAGGGGATCAACTCTCTGGAGTTCCAGGAGAACCTTGATATTACTGCCATGCTAAGTGTAGAGAAAGAGAGAGTGGAGTTTGTACAGAAAGTGAATCCAAAGGGTGCATCTGGAAATGTGGAGAAATGGCTGATTGAGATCGAGCAGGTTATGAAGGACAGCCTCAAGGTATGTTTCGTTGGCACAGAAAAGGGCTGGACCGGCTTACTATAGGGACATAGTATAATCTCAAAGTTTTTTTCTGTACATATTTGCTCCTGAATGTGTCTAAAACTTATTGTGGCCACGTGAAATAAAGTATTATACACTTTTCATAGGCTCTAGTTCAAAGAGCATCTGCAAATTATGCAACAGTACCACGTGAGAAATGGATCTTGAGATGGCCTGGGATGGTAGTACTGTGTGGTTCACAAATACACTGGACAAAAGAAGTTGCAGATGCCATAAGTAGCGGAGGATTATCTCTAAGAAGATATGAAGACAAGTGTACAGATCAGCTTCAAGCTCTTGTGAAACTTGTAAAGCTCGGCCAACTGAATCCCTCATAAAAATGATAAAGCACACGTAAAATTAACAATGGATGGAGGGCAGTTGAAATGAAGCATAACAAAGAATTTGTTTCTCAGGTTCGAAGTAATCTCACTAACATGGAGCGGTTGACAATTGGAGCACTAGTGGTGATTGATGTACATGCAAGGGATGTTGTAACTTTGTTGAAAGATCAAGGAATATCAGACGAGTCTGATTTTGAATGGCTGTGTCAGCTTCGATATTATTTGGAAAATGAAGAGGTGAAATGTTAATTTGAATGAAGGTTATGAATCACCCATTATCAACCCAAGCTAGCCCACTAATCTTAATTTGATTGGTCGCAGTTACCTTTTCATTAATGTGAATGAGGTGAATCAAGCACACTTCTCTATGTCTTCTAATTCAGCATCTTGATTTAAGTAACATAACTTTGAAAACTGCTAAAGATTTATCAATGCAAAGGAATATTTATATCCTCCTGAAGCTCACCCATGATGAAAATATGAAATGATCAGGTCATCGCCCGAATGGTGAATGCAGCTCGTAAGTATGGCTATGAATACTTGGGTAATAGTAGTAGATTGGTAATAACCCCGTTGACTGATCGTTGCTACCGAACACTGATGGGAGCCCTGCATCTGAACCTTGGGGGGGCTCCTGAAGGACCAGCTGGAACAGGAAAGACGGAGACAACTAAAGACCTTGCAAAGGTTCCCTTAATCTCATTTCTTGCCCCCTACTTGGTATTGATTGGAAGCCTCAAACATTTTACAGATATGAGAGGAACATTATATTGACAGTTTGAGTATGTCTATAAACTCTCAAAAGTATGCCATCTGATCTTGGTTTTTAAACTATTGTGCAGGCTATTGCCATGCAATGTGTCGTGTTCAATTGTTCAGATGGTTTGGACTACCTTGCAATGGGAAAATTCTTCAAAGGCTTAGCAAGCTCAGGAGCTTGGGCTTGCTTTGATGAATTTAATCGCATAGATCTGGAGGTTCTTTCAGTGATTGCACAACAGATATTGACAATCCAAAGGGCCATCGTGACAGGAGTGAAGACTTTTTTATTTGAAGGAACAGAGATGCGGATTGTACCTACGTGTTCTGTCTTCATTACCATGAACCCAGGATATGCAGGGAGATCTGAGCTTCCTGATAACTTAAAGGCACTTTTCAGGCCTGTTGCAATGATGGTTCCAAATTATGCTATGATTGGGTAATATTTTATCTTAAGAATGGGTAAACTTTACCACCTAGGACATAGATGGGAATGACTTTGTGTCAATAATTGTGGATCCATCGTGCACAATGAGTCACTTTATTATAACGAAACCAAAAGTGAAAGCTAGACTATTTGTGGAGCATATTCATAGGTTGTATGGGTTACCAGCATGTTTAGTTAGTGATTGAAATAAATAGTTACTTTTGGAGGGGTATTTCTAAGAGATTGGGTCATTCCTAGAGTGATGATCAAATTAAATAGGCTGATCAGATCATAGAGGATATGGTATAAGCATATCAAGTAAATGAAAAAAAACCCCAAGAGCAATGGTGATGGCAGAACTACATCATGTGGAGCATGAGAAACAAAATACCCAAAGAGGGAAAACAACCTGCTTATCAAAGAGAGCTAGTAAAGCACCAAGTTTGATGCTGAAAATGCCACCTCAAACCTGTGGTAGACTCCCAGAAAAAGAGGAGCCACTACACTCCCTGCAAAAAACAGTCCTCATAGAGGCCGCCCAGAAAGATTGCTGCATGAACCTCCAAATGGCCATCAAATTTTGTGTAGTGCATGAACCTCCAATGTGTGAGAAGTGTGGACTTGAGAGAAATCAAGAGCCTATGAGCATCCAGATTTCCAGATATGCCACGATGAAATACTTGCTAACGACTGGGCACTTCCCATTACATGCAGTGGTCTAAATGGGAGAGAGGCCCCGCCTACACAATAGGAACTTGGAAATCTTTTATCAGGCTACCTGAGGATCAGAGACTGCAGTCCGTGGATCACCTCCGAGGGGTAGCACGCAGGATTCATCAGATAGATGCAGCCATCCCGGTGGAATGGACAGTTGAGTTGCCTATTACTTCCACCACTTGGATGGGGGCTTTTTCGAGGACATCAGTTCCTTTACAGGTGATCGCTCTCCAAGGTCTCGGGGAAGACGCACTGGTCTTTGATGTTGAGGATGGAGGTTTACTTTCTACATCCAAGGATGGCATTCTTTATGAGGTTGCCTTTCAGCCTGTTAGGATTGCTGGTTTTGTGGACCATGGAGCGGGCTTGCAGTGGTACTTAGACCCCGACCCTCTGCTCTTGGCCTTGGGATCCTAGAGGTTGTGGTTATATGGAGGTGCACCTATCAGGTGCTTGCAATGGGACCCAGGAGAGTGGGAGTGGATAGATCATGGGCACCGAGAGAGGGGGATTCCCTTCTTTCGTTTCACGGTTGGTAATGCCAGGAGATTTCAGCTGAACAGTAGGGGTTGGATTCCCTCTAGAAGCCCCCATTGGGAAAGCTTCTTCATCACCGCGGATTTGCGTAGAAATTTCTCAAGGAGGCTCTGGAAATCCCTCAGAAATAGAAAGATCACTCTTTTCTTTTGGCTTTCTATTTTTGGGGCTGATCCCACTTATCCTCGTTGTCATTTTGCAGAGGAGTCAGTGCGACATTGCCTTTGGGACTGCAGTCAAGCGAGGACTGTTTGGAAAGGGGTTGCTCGGATACTCAGCATCTTTCACACTTCCCCTTTCTTCATCACCTGGGGATCGGTCGCATGGTTACCCTAGGTGTTTTATGAGGGTGAGCCTTCTTCTTGGGCACTCTTGGTCCGCCGGCAGGTGATAGAGCCTTGCTCTCTACAGGATGTACCACTTACTCCCTTCAGAGCTTCTCATGTTTCAGTGGACACCTCTTGGGAGATTTTGGCTAGCATTTCCTCTTGGCACATTTGGAGAGCCAGATGTACTGAGGCCTTGGATGGCACCGAGATACACCCATCACAGGTGTTCATGGGTATTTGGGCTGACACGGTTCACACTTTGATAGCCATATGGGCTCGCATGCAGGGCTCTTCACGGGCAGCCTCTTCTAGAAGGACTATATTTCTTCGAGCTTGGAGGGGTTCTCTCTTTTTCTCAAAGGTTTCTACCAGATTGAGATGGCACTATCAGCCTCAATCCTTTCTTTTTGGCTCGAGCTTGGAGGGGTTCTCCCTTTTTCTCAGAGGTTTCTACCGGATTGAGATGGCACTATTAGCCTCAATCCTTTCTTTTTGGCTCTTGAGCTTTTCGTGCATTGCATGATGTATCCCGTATGGAGCTTGCTCTAATGGTTTTTCTTTAATACTTAATAGAAGTCTCTTTTTTGCAAAAAAAAAAAACCTTGCTAACGAGGGTGGACTTGATGGCATGGCAGATGTTGCAGCGAGGGTGGTCTGGGAGACCATTATTCTCCCTACTTGGGAAGGGGGCCTTAATATCATTGACCCAGACTTGCAGTGCAGGGCATTGCTTTGTAAGGTGGTGGTGAGGGGACTCATGCCTCGGCAAGAACCTTGGAAGGATTTCTTTTTTGGACGCATTCAGGCTTGCACACCTACCTTAAGAGATGATTTGGTGGACAGCCCTCGCTGGATTTTTACTTCCGCCTCTCTCAGGTATCCTCCCTCTCCTCTCATGACTGCCATCCTCAAAGCTTGGGGGAGCTTCAGGAACACTCTTCGAAGGTTTCTGCCCTCTACCCTTGAAGAAATTGATAGGCAGCCGATCATTTGGAACGATAGTATACTTGATGAGCATGGCAGACCTTTGGGCACTTCCCATCATATGCAATGGTCTGGATGGGAGAGAGGCCCTGCCTACACAGTAGGCACTTGGAAGGCTTATCAGGCTACCTGAGGATCAGAGGCTACAATCCGTGAGTCACCTCAGAGGGGTAGCACACAGGATTCAGCAGATAAATGTAGCCATCCCGGTGGATTGGATAGTTGAGATGCCTATTACTTCCACCACTTGGATGGGAGCTTTTTTGAGGACAGCAGTTTCTCTACAGGCGATCGCTCTTCGAGGTCTAGGGGAAGATGCTCTAGTCTTTGACGTTGGGGATGGAGGTATACTCTCTAGATCCACGGATGATATTCTTCTAGAGGTTGCCTTTCAGCCTATCAGGATTGCTGGTTTTGTTGACCATGGAGCGGGCTTGCAGTGGTACTTAGACCCCGACCCTCTGCTCTTGGCCTTGGGATCCTGGAGGTTGTGGTTATATGGAGGTGTACCTATCAGGTGCTTGCAATGGGACCCAGGAGAGTGGGAGTGGATAGATCATGGGCACCGAGAGAGGGGGATTCCCTTCTTTCGTTTCACGGTTGGTAATGCCAGGAGATTTCAGCTGAACAGTAGGGGTTGGATTCCCTCTAGAAGCCCCCATTGGGAAAGCTTCTTCATCACCGCAGATTTACGTAGAAATTTCTGAAGGAGGCTCTGGAAATCCCTCAAAAATAGAAAGATCACTCTTTTCTTTTGGCTTTCTATTCATGAAGGGATTGCAGTGAATCTGTGGAGATCACGATTTGGGGCTGATCCCACTTGCCCTCGCTGTCATTCTGTAGAGGAGTCAGTGCGACATTGCCTTTGGTACTGCAATCAAGCGATAATTGTTTGGAAAGGAGTTGCTTGGATACTCAGCATTACTTCCCCTTTCTTCATGACTTGGGGCTCGGTCGGATGGTTATCCCTTACTAGGCCCCATGTGTTTTATGAGGGTGAGCCTTCTTCTTGGGCACTCGTGATCTGCCGACAGGTGATAGAACCCTGCTCTCTTCAGGATGTACCACATATTCCTTTCAAAGCTTCACATGTTTCAGTGGACACCTTTTGGGAGATTTTGGCTAGCATTTCCTCTTGGCACATTTGGAGAGCCAGATGCACAGAGGCCTTGGATGACACCCAGATACACCCATCACAGGTGTTCACGGGTATTTGGAGTGCACGGTTCACACTTTGATAGCCATATGGGCTAGCATGCAGGGCCCTTCATGGGCAGCCTCTTCTAGGAGGACTGTATTTCTTCGAGTTTGGAGGGGTTCTCCCTTTTTCTCAGAGGTTGCTACCGGATTGAGATGGCACTATCAGCCCCAATCCTTTCTTTTTGGCTCTTGAGCTTTTCATGCATTGCATGGTGTATCCCGTATTCCCGTATGGAGCTTGCTCTAACGGTTTTCTTTAATACTTAATAGAAGTCTCTTTTTTGCCCCCCCAAAAAAAAAACTCGCTAACGGCTGATTTTTGGTTTCACTTGTAGACTTCGAGCTGCTGCTCCTCCCCGCTCCCTTGCTTCCCCCTCTCCCTCAGCCCCTCCCTCCCTCCCCCTCCCTTGCCCTCAGCACCTCCCCCTCCCCCTCCCCCTCCCTCAGCCCCTCCCTCCCTCCTCCTCCTCTCCCTCTCAGCCCGCTCCCCCTTTCCCTCCTCTCCCTCTCAGCCCGCCCCCTCCCCTCTCAGCCCGCCGCTCCCCCTTCCCCACCTCTCCCTCTCAGCCCGCCCCCTCCCCTCTCAACCCGCTCTCCCTTCCCTACTCCCCCGCTCCCTTCCCTCCACCTCAGCCCTCCCTCTACCCCGCCTCTACCCCCCTCTCCTCTACCCCACCTCTACCCCCTACCTCTACCCCCCTCTCCTCTACCCCGCTCCCTACCCCCCGCCTCTACCCCCACTCCCTACCCCCCGCCTCTACCCCCCTCTCCTCTACCCCACTCCCTACCCCCCGCCTCAGCCCTCTCCTCTCCCCCGCTCCCTACCCTCCGCCTCAGCCCTCTCCTATACCCCCCTCTCCTCTCCGCTGCTCCCTATCCCCCCACCTCAGCCCTCTCTTCTACCCCCCTCCTCTACCCATCCCCTTCTTTGGCTTCCAGTCTCCCCCCTCTTTCATTCTCCCGCAACGTTTTTTGGAACAGACGGAGCGTCAAAAGTGTTTGAATTGGCCTCCTCACCTCAATTGGCGATGGATATTCCATCAGCCAATCATATTCCACCTTGACCGCCGACCGCGAAAACTATTACATTTTTTGAAGACGAGTTGCAACAGCTCAAGAAGGACGTAGAGATTGAATGCTCTACCTCGTTGATCGCATGCATCTTCAGGTCTCACCCTTCCAGATCCCAAGCCAGAGACTGGATGCTTGCAGCTCTTCCCCCAGACCTCACTCCACGACTTTTAGATGTTCATCTTCTGGGACGAGGTTTTTTCTAGGTTGTCTTTGACATTCCAAAGGCTGCAAGCACCTTGCTCAAAGCTGAGATTTTACACCTGGGACACAGGAAGATTTTCTTTGATGCCTTCAATATTGGTTTCGACCCAGTGGAGGCAAAAAATGAAAATTTTTCGCTCTTCATCAAATTTCCCGGGCTTCCCTAGGTTTACCATCGACTTCTTCTTGTTATTGGGGAGCATTTTGGTGTGGTTGCTGAGATCCCCCCCTCCCTGGGTTGCCATTGACTGCAGCAGAGGCAACCAGGGCTGATGGGGTACCTAGAGTTAGGGTCCTCCGTAAGGATCCTAACCTCACGATGGACCATGTTATGCTTTAGCGCTCGGACGGTTCTTTTTTATGCCAGAGAGTAGAGATTGCAGGCAGCACAGGCAGGACCAGTGCAGGATATGCAGGACCATTGAACACTTCGCCAGGGATTACCCTAGAAAGAAGAAAAGGCCCAAGAAGCCTTCTGGTACAGCAACTGCCCCACGGCCTCGACCGGGGGGTGGTACAGGTCTAGCACCTGCTCCTTGGTCTGGATAGGGGGGTGGTACAGGTCCACACCTGCTCCTCAGCCTCGACAGGGTGATCCTCCTTAGGGTGGTGGTACAGCTCCTACTTGCCAGAGTGCTCCTCATCGACAGAGTGCTCCTTTGGTACCACCACCTATTGCCTCTGGTGCCTCACGACCTTGAGGGGCATTCGCCGCACCTCGTTGGGTTCTGGTTCGTGTGCATATTCCACCTTCAGTTCACAAGGATGCATTAGTTGACTCTGCTTCAACTCGGGCTGTCCCTCTAGTCTCACCTCACACAGTCCGAGATGCTTCAGCTTCGACCTCCTCCCCGGTTGCAGCTTCTCCCCTGGACCCAGCGGGTTGACCTTTATCTGGTTCGGTGCCAGACCCTCTCCCCAAGGTAGGAGAGGTCTCCATGGCCGTTCACACACAGGGTCGTCTTGAGCAGTCCTCACTTCCTCCCTTGGATAGGGGGAAGGGGATGGTTTATACTATTGATCCTCTTCCCTTAGAAGGGATACTTCGCACTCCGGTGTCTGGCCTGATTCACACGAACTCATTTTCAGCTCTGGCAGATACTTCAGATTTTCCAGAGGAGGAGTTTCTGCCCTCTACTTTTGATGAGCCAGTGATTGGGTTTCCTGTTGACAGGGCTTCTTCGTCAGGTGGCAAGGTTCTTTCCCCTGTTGATTTTCCACCACTTGGTTCCATTCCTCACTCCTCGAGCAGGAGGTCTTCCCCTGTTGAGGGGTTTGTTTCTGCCACTAGGTCGGGTAAGGTGTTCCATTCTATATCCTCCTGTTGATGAGGATTGTTAGCTGGAACATATGGGGCCTAGGTGGAGTCCCACATCACCGCCGCAGACAGCTAATCCGGGACAGCTTCATCCAGGTGTTACTGGGGGTTCCATTGATGTCTTATTTATTCAGGAGCACAAATTGGATTCTAGGGATTGTGCCAAGTCAGGCAAGTTGCTTTCTGGCCATACGTTTTGGTCGCCTGCCTTGGGCACTAGGGGAGGCACTTCTATTTCAGTTTCACATTCGGTTCTCCCCTTAGTTTTTGGACACGGAGTCATTATTTCCTCTAGGGCTTAGTGGATTATTCTCTTGATTGGAGGGCATAAGAATGGTTTCCTTAACCTGTATGTCTCCAACATTAGAGGGGAACGTGTCATTATGTGGAAGGATTTGCTCTCCTGGGCCCCCATTGCAGATGCATGGGTGATTGGAGGTGACTTCAACATGGTTGAGTTACCGTTAGACAAAAAAGGGGTTAGAGAAGGACGACTTCACTCTTTGGAGAGAGCAAGTTGGGATGCCTTCCTTTTTCACTACTGTGGTGGAGATACTTGGTTGGACAATGCCTTTCTTATTCGTCCACAGTCCCTCCTGTCCTCTTGGTCAAACAGGAGGCAGTAGATGCCTATTCATGCACGCATTGACAAATTCTATGTAGATGATTGGGCACTAGACATAGGTGGATCGGTATGCATTGTTGCTGGGGTTTCCGCTTCAGACCTATTTCCTGTTGTGCTGGCTATCTCAAAGCCTCACTTGAGAGGCCGGTCTGTCAGCATCAGGATTCTGGATGCCTTGTATATAGAGGAGGACCTTACTGAGGCAGCCTTGCAGATATGGGTTTCTCATGTCCCATCTCCATCACATGTAGCTGCTGCCCTTTCTGGTATTAGCGACTTTTACCACTCAGTTGCTAGTACTAGGAGACGATATATTCTCAGATGTGAGATTGGTATTCGCCAGCAGTTGGGAGCTTTGCAGAGGGAAGAGCAGAAATGGCCTTCAGATGCTTGGATTCAGGAGCGCCTTGCTGCAACAAGGGCTAATCAGCAGACATTGCTTGATCAGATAGTAGAGTATGCCTCTCATGCACGGGAGTCCTTCTGGATTCAAATGGGTGGCAGAGTCAATAAACACTTTTTCTCTACTCTAGGCCCTAGACATAGTAGAGAGAGTGTATCCCAGCTTATTGACTCACATGAGGTTTTACAGACACATCCAGATGACATCATGCGCATAGCTTCAAATTTCTATGCCACCCTTCTTACTGCAAATCCTGACAACACAGGATAGAGAGGATGCTAGACAGGTTATTTGGCAGAGCATCCCAATGTTGGTGAAACCGGACATGCATGTTTTGCTTGATGCATCTTTCACCAACACAGAGTTCAGGACTGCACTTTCAGCCCTTCACAAGGGCAAGTGCCCAGGTTCGTATGGCCTCACCCCTTCTTTCTTCATTGCATTTTGGGATATGATTGGAGACTACATTACATCAGCCCTACAGGGCATTTGGGACTCTGGCAAGATGCCCGGGTCGCTCACAAAGGGCCTCATCCACCTTATCCCGAAAGGGGGTTGCAGAAATTTAGTGTCCTAGTGGAGGCCTATCACACTTTTGGGGGCATGTTGCAAGATTCTTGCCAAGCCAATCAGCCTCCGATTGCAGCCTCTTCTCCTAGATCTTATTCATGACACTCAGACGGGATTTGTGCATGGCAGAAGCATTTTTTATAACATTTTCTCCTTTTGGGAAGCTTTAGAGTGGGCCATGCAAAGCGGCCAGAATCTAGCCATTCTACTCTTGGATTTTGAGAAAGTTTATGACAAAGTAGATTAGGTTTTTTTTTTTTTTTTGGCAAAAAAGATACTTCTATTAAGTATTAAAGAAAACCGTTAGAGCAAGCTCCATACGGGAATACAGGATACACCATGCAAACCATGAAAAGCTCAAGAGCCAAAAAGAAAGGATTGGGGCTGATAGTGCCATCTCAATTCGGTAGCAACCTCCGAGAAAAAGGGAGAACTTCTCCAAACTCGAAGAAATACAGTCCTCCTAGAAGAGGCTGCCCATGAAGGGCCCTGCATGCTAGCCCATATGGCTATCAAAGTGTGAACCGTGTCACTCCAAATACCTGTGAACACTTGTGATGGGTGTATCTGGGTGTCATCCAAGGCCTCTGTGCATCTAGCTCTCCAAATGTGCCAAGAGGAAATGCTAGCCAAAATCTCCCAAGAGGTGTCCACTGAAACATGTGAAGCTCTGAAAGGAATATGTTGTACAGGGCTCTATTGCCTATCGGCGGATCAAGAGTGCCCAAGAAGAAGGCTCACCCTCATAAAACACCTGGGGCCCACTAAGGGATAACCATGCGACTGAGCCCCAAGTCATGAAGAAAGGGGAAGTATGAAAAATGCTGAGTATCCGAGCAACTCCTTTCCAAACAATTCTCGCTTGATTGCCATCCCAAAGGCAATGTCGCACTGACTCCTCTGTAGAATGACAGCGAGGGAAAGTGGGATTAGTCCCAAATCATGATCTCCACAGGTTCACTGCAATCCCTCCATGAATAGAAAGCCAAAAGAAAAGAGTGACATTTCTATTTCTGAGGGATTTTTAGAGCCTCCAGAAATTCCTACACAAATCTGCGGTGATGAAGAAGCTATCCGAATGGAGGGCTCTTGAGGAAATCCAACCTCTACTGCTCAGCTGAAATCTCCTAGCATTACCAACCGTAAAACGAAAGAAGGGAATCCCCCTCTCTCGGTGCCCATGATCTATCCACTCCCACTCTCCTGGGTCCCACTGCAAGCACCTTATAGGTGCACCTCCATATAACCATAACTTCCAAGATCCCAGAGCCAAGAGCAGAGGGTCGGGGTCTAAGTACCACGGCAAGCCCACTCCATGGTCCACAAAACCAACAATCCTGACAGGCTGAAAGGCAACCTCTAGAAGATATACTATCGTTCCAAATGATCGGCTGCCTAACAATCTCTTCAAGGGTAGAGGGCGGAACCCTTCGAAGAGTGTTCCTGAAGCTCCCCCAAGCTTTTAGGATGGTAGTCATGAGAGGAGAGGCAGGAGACCTGAGAGAGGTGGAAGTAAAAATCCAGCGAGGGCTGTCCACCCAATCATCTCCCAAGGTAAGTGTGCAAGCCTGAATGCGTCCAAAAAAGAAATCCTTCCAAGGTTCCTGCCCAGGCATGAGTCCCCTCACCACCACCTTACAAAGCAATGCCCTACACTGTAAGTCCGGGTCAATGATATTAAGGCCCCCTTCCCAAGTAGGGAGAATAATGGTCTCCCAGGCCACCCTCGCTGCAACATCTGCCGTGCCATCAAGTCCACTCCATAAAAAAATCATGAGTGGTCTAATGAGCTGAGTGATGCAATCCCTAGACCGGCACTAGCAAGAACACACAAACCAGGCGGTGGCCAAGAGAACCTGGTTTACTACCATAACTCTAGAGGCAAGGTCGAGTTTGGTTGGCTCCAAAAAATGAGCTTTTTTCTTATACTTTCTAGTACTGGGGCAAACAACTGTGCTGGAGAGATGCCCAATCCTACCTTGCATCCCAAATATTTGACGGGAATACCCCTCTGAATCCAGGAAAAGCCAATGTCAACTCCCCAGCCTGGAGTGTCCTCATCACTGATCCAAAAGCCAAAGGATTTATGCCAGTTAATGTGTGCCCCTGCAGCTGAGAAAAAAATATCCAAGGCTATCCGGAAAGAATCAAGTGACTGCGAAGAGGCCTCAATAAAAATAGCAGTGTCATCAGCCAACTCACAGTCAAGAAGCTCCTGCTCCTGTCTCAAGGGCAATCTCAACCCATAAAGCTCAGCCTGAGATCTAAGGAAGATACTCATAGATTTTGCCACAAAAAGAAAGAGGAAGGGGGCTAAAGGGCATCCCTGACGAACTCTAGAAATCTGAAACTTGTCACTCCTTACCCCTCCAATCAAAACCTGGCTGTGGCTGATCTGTAAAGGGAGGCCACCCCTCTAATCCATGCATTTGAAAATCCAAATCGTAGAAGAGTGCCCTCAAGAAAACCCCAATCTACTCTATCATAGGCTTTCTCAAAGTCCAGGAGTAGAACTGCCAGCCTCTACCCGCTCTGCATAGCCCACTCTGTGGCTTCCCAAAAGGAAACGATATTATCAAATATGCTCCTGCCATGCACAAAGCCTGTCTGAGTATCATGGATGAGGTCTAGAAGAAGGGGCTGCAATCGGATGCTGATGGCCTTGGCAAGGATTTTGTATAGAGTGCCCAAAAGAGTGATGGGTCTCCTATGGGATACAAATTTCCTGTTGCCACCTTTCGGGATAAGGTGTATGAGTCCCTCGGTCAGTGAGTCAGGCATCTCACCCGAGTCCCAAATGCCCTGCAGGGCTGAAGTAATATGATCACCTATCATATCCCAAAAGGCTGTAAAAAAAGGAGTAAGACCATCGAAACCAGGGCATTTGCCCTTATGAAGGGCGAAGAGAGCAGTCTTGAACTCTGTGTTGTAAAGCGTGCATCAAGTGAGCATATCATCTCTGGTGTGACCAACATAGGTAAACTCTGCCAAATTTCACCTCTAGCCACATCTCTGGCCTGTGTGTCAGGATCTACGGAAAGAAGGGAGGCATAGAAATCTGTCGCTAAGTGCATGTCGGTATCCAAAACGCCGTCAGAGTCAATAAGCTGCCTGACACTCTCTCTACTATGTCTAGGACCAAGTGTAGAGAAAAAGTGTTTATTGACTCTCCCTCCCATTTGTATCCAAAAGGACTCCCGTGCATGGAAGGCATACTCTGCTCTCAGATCAAATAATGTCTGCAAGTGAGCCCTTGTCGTAGCAAGGCGCTCCTACACCCAAGCATCTAATGGTCGTTTCTACTCCTCCCTCTGCAAGGCTGCCAACTGCCGGCAGATACTAATCTCCCGCTTGAGTACCTCACCTCGCCGAGCACTAGCAGCGGGGTGATAAAAGTCGCTGATACTGGCAAGTGCTATGGCCACATGTGAAGGACCGCCCCCCCCCCCTGCATGTGAGAAACCCAAATCTCCAAGACTGCCTCTCTGAGAGTCTCATCCATGTATAAGGCATCGGGGATCTTGATACTGTGAGACCGTCCTCTCAGATGGGGCTCTAAGATGGACAAAACTATCGGAAAATGGTTGGAAGTGGAAACACCAGGTGCAATGCAAACTATCCCGCCTCTATCAAGAGCCCAGTCATCCACATAGAATCTGTCAATCCGGGCATGGATAGGCATCTGCACCCTATGGTTCGACCATGAAAACAAAAGTGACTGAGACTGAACATGAAATGCATCATCTGATCAAACATCTCAGCCACTGAACCTGAACAAGAAGGCATCCCAAGCTGCTCTCTCGAATTCTTAACTTGTGGAACATGTTGGATATATTGAGTAACAGGTTGGAGGATATATCAACATGTTGCACAAATCAATCCAGGTGTTTCAGGTGGTTCCCTAGACATTCTTTTTCTTTAGGAACACAAACTAGATGTCAGAGATTGCTCCACGTTAGGTAAGCTGCTTTCAGGCCGGACTTTTTGGCTTCTTGCCTTGGGAACCAGAGGAGATACATGCATATCAGTTTAAGATTCCATTCTCCCTCTGATCATTGGACACGGTACCATAACCCCCTCCAGGGTCCAGTGGGTTTTACTTCTAATTGACGGACGTAAGGTTGGTTTCCTCAACCTCTATGCTCCGAACTACAGAGGGGACCGTGTTCTGTTTTGGAAAGAGTTGCTCTCATGGGCTGCCATTGCAGATTCGTGGATTATTGGAGTTGACTTCAAGTTGTCTGCGATGACAAAATATGAAGAGGGGAGAGGAGAAGAGTGGAGATGAGGAGAGAGGGCACAGCTAGAGAGCACACCACAAATGACTAACTGTACACTAGATTTAGTTAAAAAAATAGAATCTATACAAACCCTTTTAGGGTTAGGGTTAGGGGATCTAACCCTTTCCTTTATAGCACTCTATAAGGTTAGTGCTATGCACACATGATCACGTGATGGTGCTATGCACACATGATTCACATGATGTTGAGCGTGAACTCTCAACACCTTCCCTCAATATCAACATCATGAAGTAGGCCTTCCCTCAAGATGATGATTCTGGGGAATCGAAGAAGGATTGAGCATTACATTCCATCACATCCCTTTAATGGAAATGTCCTTCCTCTGCGTCAAACCAAGAGCTAGTCGGTGTTTCTCGAATAGCTCTTTACCGAGTGGTTTGGTAAAGATGTCTGCAACATTTTCTTTGCTATCACAATGCTGCAGTGTGATGTCACCAAGTAACACTCTTTCTCTGATGAAGTGCTCTCTGACATCAATGTGCTTTGTCCTAGAGTGATATACTGGATTTTTGGCCAATGCTTGAGCCGATTGATTATCACAGTATATTGTTATTGACTTTGACTCATCAAAGTAATCTGTTTCTGACAATAGTCTTCTGAGCCATATAGCCTCACATGCACTTGTAGTGAGTGCTCTATATTCTACACTTCAGTTGAAGACAAAGAAACAGTTGGCTGTTTGTTTGACAACCATGATATAGCACCTTGACCAAGGAAAAATGCATATCCTTGTGTCGATCTCCTGGTCTCATGATCTCCGGCATAGTCACTGTCACAATATCCATGCAACCGTGGATGACTTCCTCTGTATTCTATCCCAAACTGTCTTGTTGCTCTGATGTATCTCAAGACTCTTTTGGCTGCATTCCAATGAGACTGTTTTGGATTTGCCATAAACTGTGCTAGTGAGCTTACTACATAACAAATATCTGGCCGTGTGATTGTCAGATATATAAGAGATCCGATGAGTTGCATGTAGTATCTGTCATTGACTGTAGGCTTTTCTGAATCTTTAGTAAGTTTCAAACTCTGTTCCATGGGAGTGGCTGCAATCTTGCAATCTGCCATATGAAACTTCTTTAGGAGACTGTCAACATACTTAAGCTGACTCATGAATGTGCTATCTGAATCTCTCCAGAACTCAATTCCAAGACAATAGTGCATAAGTCCAAGATCTTTCATGTCAAACTCTGCAAATAAGTCTTGTTTCAATTTTCTAATGAAGCTATCCTTGCTTCTTGTCACAATCAGATCGTCTACGTACAAAAGTGCAATAGTAATGTCTTCCCCTTGAACTTTGTAGTAGAGAGTATGATCTGCATTTGATTTCATGTATCCCACATTAGCAAAATACTTGTCAATTCTGCTATACCAACTTCTGGGGGCTTGTTTTAAGCCGTAGAGACTTTTCTTGAGATGGCAAACCTTATTCTCTTTTCCTGGTTCAACATAACATGCTGGTTGTTGCATGTAGACTTCCTCGTCTAGATAACCATTGAGAAATGCATTCTTGACATCAAGCTGATACACATTCCATTTGCTGAGTGTTGCTAGTGATATCAAGAACCGTATGGAATCCATCTTTGCTACTGGATTATAAGTCTCATCATAGTCTTGACCATATTGTTGTGCAAATCCTTTTGCAACTAATTTGGCTTTGTATCTTTGAATACTGCCATCTGGATTGTACTTCACTTTGTATACCCATTTGTTGGCTATGGCCTTCTTTCCTGGTGGAAGGTCGCATAATTCCCAAGTGTTATTTTTATACAAAGCATCCATTTCTTCATTCATAGCAGTTTGCCATTCTGGCTTGTCTACTGCGTCTTCGAAGTATACTGGCTCTTCTGTAGCCATGATGGTAGTCATAAGAGCATAGTTGGTGGTTTCCACCTGAATTGCTTTGCCTTTCTGAGCATATGTCAATCTGGCTGGTGGTCTGCTTTCCCTAGTAGACCGTTTGAGCTGCTGTGGCGCTGCTTGGGGTGTTGCTGGCAATTCTTGCTCTTCTTCATCAATATGTTCTGTAGATGACTATGAAGTCGATGCTTCTATCTCCTGTGTAGGTGAGGTTTTCATTCTGATTCCTCATCAAAGATTACATCTCTGGAGATAATGACTTTGCGGTTGATGGGATCATACAATTTGTATTCTTTGCTTTCTTCACTGTAGCCAACCATGATGCATTTGCGTGACTTCGCATCCAATTTCCTGCGATGATCATCATGTATGTGGGCATATGCTATGCAACCAAATATGCAGAGATGTCCAATGCGTGGCTTGTGTCCAGTGAATGCTTCATAAGGAGTCATACCTTGTATTGGTTCGGTAGGAAGCCGATTAAGCAAATAGTTAGCTGTAGCTATTGCTTCTGCCCAATACTGATTCGGAAGATGCTTTTCACTAAGCATTGCTCTAGCAATGTCTGCTAAAGTCCCATTCTTCCTTTCAGCTCTTGCATTTTGCTGAGGAGTATCTGCACATGTGAATTGTCTTCGAATGCCGTGATTTTTGCAAAAGTTCATGAATGCTGAAGACATGTATTCACCTCCTCTGTCTGATCTCATGACCTTGATCTTTCTGTCTGTCTGGTTTTCTACCATGGCTTTGAATTCTTAAAATCTGGAAAACACTTCAGATTTCTCTTTCAGAAAGTAGACCCAACAATATCTGTTGTAGTCGTCGATGAAGGTCAAGTAATAAAGTGAACCATCCCATACATTTGTATGTATCAAATCAAGAATACCTCGTGCACGAGAGGTACTTCTGACAAAGTTGGTTCGCTTTTGTTTGCCGAAGCAGCATTCTTCACAAAATTTTCCAAGAAACTGTAGCTTCAGAATCCCAATTGCCATATTCTGATTCCTTAGATCTAACAAGTACTTGAAATTGACATGACCATATCTCTTGTGCCATTTTGCAGATAGTGGCATCTATTGCATTTGAGCTGACATGGCATGCTTATCTGGTACTGTAGCTAGCATCCTGTATAAGCATCCTTCCTTGACACATTTTGCTACTAGCTGACATCTTTTAGATTTGTCTCTGATAGTGCATTCATCACCGTCGAAGATGACTTTGTCATTGTGTTCCGTCATTTGACCTACTGACAAAAGGTTCTTACTGAGCTTCGGAACATACAGCACATCTTTGACTAATCCTTTTGTATCAGTGAAATTGTTCATAGGGATAACACCTGTCCCTTGAACTGGATTCGGTGTATTGTCTCTGCTGTGTAGATGACATTTTTCTGTCCTTCTAATGGTTTCATCTCTGTGAACCATTCATGATGATTTGTCATATGAGATGATGCACCGCTATCGATGTACCAAGGATCCTGTTCCACTTGGTCGACTTGATAACTGTAATCCTCTTTGGGATTGAAATCAGTGTCTAGGTGCATTGTATCAGTATGATGCAATTCCTCACTTGCAAGAAACATATTTCCATGTTCATTTGCAAAATGATTGTGACAAGAATGTCCACCACGATGATTTCCTCTTCCTCGGGAATTCCCTCGATTACTGCTGGATTGACCGCCTTGGTCGTATTGCTTCTTGCGGCAATCTCTTTCATTGTGTCCAAACTTGTGACAGTAGTTGCACTGAATGTTTGACATATTGGTGGATGCATTTCCTCTTTGCTGACTTTGATGTTGCTGAGGATGATGCTGATTCTGACTTTGATTTTTTTGATGATGACCACTTTTCTGATATGATCTACCTCTGTTTCTACCTTTGCCTCTGCTTCTATCTGAAGCTGTGAATGCCTGATCATTAGAATGACCTTTACGTGCTTGAATGGCCTGAGTCCTGAGTTCTTCACACCAAGTAGAACTGACTGAAGTTCTTCCAGTGTTGGAATTTGCCGTTGGATGGTAATACTCTAGACTAGATTCTCATATCCTTCTCCTAGTCCATTCAGGATTACTTGAACCATTTCTGCGGGATTCATAGCCTCTCCTGCTGCTGCAAGTTGATTGTTGTAGTCTTTGATGCGGAGTACATAAGCATGACCGGTTTCACTACTGTTGCGGAAACTCTGGTTTATTTGGTTTCTCAGGGTGAGAATCCTGGATGTGTTCTTGGACTCGTAGAGAGCGGCGAACATATCCCATGCTTCTTTTGATGTCTTGACTATGTTGAGCTGTCCTAGCATGACATCTTGCACATTCTGCTTGATCAGGTGATAGGCATACTTGTCTTTCTTATCCCATTCTGCTTGTGTTCGGGCAATGGCAGGATCTGCTACTGGTGCGGAAACTATTTGTGTAGATGTAGATCCCGTTGCTGGTGCTGTGACAACAGATGGAGTAGAGCTACTGGTGGCTAGATCGGCCAATGGTCTAGGTGTAGACCCATCGAAATACTCCCATTTGTCTTGAAGCACAAGAATGGTCTCCATTCGGTATTTCCATGTACCGTAATTGGAGTTGTCTAACTTAGCAGATGCCTCTAGATTGAGGTTGCTAGTCGACATGGTGCAAGAAATGTACTCAAAAGTGTCGTGAAAATCTCTATATGAATCAATTGCAAATACACTGAAGATGCCAAGTGAAATCTCTGTACCGTCGGTGAAGATAGAACTGCAGTATATAAAATATGATATGTGTTACAAGGCTTGTGGCAATGATGCCAAGAATAGCCAACAGGCTTTACAAGGCTGAAAATGATGTGCACAATGCCATGAGATAGCCGAATAGGCTTTACAATGGCGGCATGTGTGTGTGAAATCAAATGCTATCTGCCCACTGAATCAATCTGCAATGTCTTTGAACTCTGAAGTCTGCTCACTGAACTGATGAACATAAGGTTTCAGGTAATGTAATGATGTGAAATCGGATGTGAGTGTATGGACTGACTCCGAGTAGGTACTAGTCGGGAATTTCGAGCATGGCTTAGATTGGCAACTTGGGGAATTCAAAGCGTCCCCTCTATGGCGATCTAGTCTACTTTGATTTAGATCTAAACCAACCGTTGATCGATGAAAGAACAACAAATAATTCCTTTTCTTTTGTTCTTTTTAAGTGCTGGGTCAGATGCATCGATGTAGAGGCAAATGTGCGTGAAGGAAGTGGTTTTATCGGCGAGGCTCAAATGTGAGTGTAACTTGCGCCGAAATGTGCGCGTGATGTAACGAGCGTGTAGAGCACAAAAAAACGAGTGACTTTCCTTTTTGGAGCGCCCTCAAGTTCTTCCTGGATCAAGAGATACGACTTGATCTAGGTGGAGGGGCAAAAGGAGTGCAAATGTGCTCAATGAAGATGTGTCATTGTGAGTCACATGCAGTGATGATGTGGCACTGTGCCTAGCAAGAGGTGTGCCTGTGAAGCCTTGTGCTGAGGTGGCAGAAGTGGTCACATGCAGTGAACTGTGTGTGCTTGCAGAGGGATAATTGTGCTTGTCAAGGTACTGCCATGTGGCAGTGATGAGCAGGCACTGATGAGGTGGCAGGATGACGTGGCCTGCTGACGTGGCTGTCAGTGATGACATGGCAGTCTCACGGGGCTGTTGACGTGTCAGATGAGAAGACGTGGCACTTGAAGATAAGGTGCCACGTGTCCAACTGTGGATCACCCAGTTAACCCAAGGTCATCTTCACCGGACCCTAGTTCTATCCTATCTGCCACGTGTTTGACTGCTGGGCACCAAAATCTTTGAAAGATTCTGACGGAATCTAAAAAGATTCCGTTGGCCTCTAGATTTCTGTTGATGGAGTCGTGTTGGCTTCCGTGGATCGTTGTTGGAGCTGAATCGCCTGTCGTCGGTGCGAGGAGCCGTCTCGTTGTAGACAGCTCGATGGTTGGCACTGTGGAAGAGTCGCCTGTGTGCGTGGAGCTAGATGCAGCAGATTGTTGATGGAGGCCCTTCGTTGGAGCTATGGCAGCCGATCGTGAGCTTTGAGCTCGTTGGAGGCTGCGAGCTTGCTACTGGTCGTTTGCTTTGAAAGCAAATGGCGATAGAGGCATTGCGTTGGGCTGCGCTGGCCTTTGGAGTCGATGCTCTGCTGTGAGTTTTGAAGCGGCTGCTGTCGGCTATGGAGCCATTGGGACGAGCTTCAGTGCTGTGAAGCGTGCAGTTGCGGCTGCTCAGAGGCTGGGAAGGCTTATTGCGGTGGCTTTGGTCGGCCGCGAAGGCTTTGGAGGTCGGTGGGCTGAGCCTTTGGAGCTGGAACTCGTTGAAGAGGTTCGTTGCTCATTGTAGGAGGCGCAAGAGGTAGTAGTGCACAGATGGAGGAGCCGTTGACGAAGCTTGGAGCTGGCGGTTTTTCTTCTTCATCTTCTCATCAGAGCTGCTGCCATTGCCATAGCCTTTGGCGAGGACGAGATTCCTCTCTCTTGATGAGAAGAGCCCATGGCGTATTTTTTGAAGGCGAGGCCTTACTTCGACGGATGTTCGGAAACGGTCTCCTCGAGGAAAGTCAAAACAAGCTCGATTAGTCACCTACAAGGGGACGTCCGAGGTCGTTGCAGAGTGACAGAGCAGCTGTTGAAAGTCGTTGTAGTGGATAGATGCGCCTTAGGAGTAGAGCCCTTGCTTGATGCAGTTTTTTCCATTGGGGTGAAACTGGCAACACGTCGCATTGCTTCCTCTTCCTGCCTCCATTGTTCTTATCACCGTGAGATAGTTTCCCATTTGTTATGGTCCTGTCAGCACTCTCGGTTATTAATCACTCATGTTTCTCATTTGCTGCGGCTTCGGTTTCCCTCTATCAGATTTGGGAAACTCTTCTGGATGTTTGGATGCTTCTCATCCCAGATGTCTCCATTCCTCCTTTTCTTTCACTGGACTCGCTTTTGGGTACTCTGGACTATTTGGACATAGAGATTGCATTCTAGGATGGGACAACAGTTTCCTCAGGCATATGTTTTCTTCGAAATGTCCCTCAAGCAATCTTTACATGATAGCTATGTTGCGAGGGACTTGGATGTGACTAGCCTTGAAGTGTTTTCTGACTGTTTTTGAGTTCTTCCATTAGGCTCTCTTTTGGAGTCTAATATCATGTACATTGATCTCATGTTAATAATATAGTTACTGGTTTCACAAAAAAAAGCTTGTCGAAGGCCAACCTTCTTGCTAGAGAAGCCTGGAACGTGCGATGCGTAAAGAGCGAACAAGCAAACAGAGAATTGACAATCCCCATAGCAACTCTAAGTGAATAACTAGGCTCTTACTAGTCTCTCTCTCTCTCCCTAAAGAGCAAACTATCACAAGAAGAAATGAAATCTCTCAAGGAATATATCTCATAACGGAATGAGAACTCTCAAAGAATGGAAATGGAGGAAATGGACTGAAAACTCTTCCAATGAACGGAAATCTTTCATCAACGGAATGAAAGATAGAAATCTCTCAATCTCACAATCTCTCTCACACTCTCACAAGAAGGATGGCGCCTCAGCGGAAGGCAGAACCATGCTCTGATACCATGACAAAATATGAAGAGGGGAGAGGAGAAGAGTGGAGATGAGGAGAGAGGGCACAGCTAGAGAGCACACCACAAATGACTAACTGTACACTAGATTTAGTTAAAAAAATAGAATATATACAAACCCTTTTAGGGTTATGGTTAGGGGATCTAACCTTTTCCTTTATAGCACTCTATAAGGTTAGTGCTATGCACATATGATCACGTGATGGTGCTATGCACACATGATGACATGATGTTGAGCGTGAACTCTCAACATGCGACGATGATGAGGGATGCCGCCCAATCCTTGTATATTCCAACTGGCTATCCTCATCGGCGGGAGGAAGCGGGTTGGAATATCTTACCCGACCTGGTAGCAGAAAAGAACCCTCCACCGGAGCTGACCTCCTACCATACACACGAGGTCCAAGGGGAGGAAAGTCCACAAGTGAAAGAGAGAAAGATCTCTCAAAAGGGATGCCAATAATTGGCTCTCCGAAAGTGGAAGGTACAAAATCATCATCTGGGAGGTCAGAGAGGTCCTCCAGAGCGGAAAAGAAGTTCCGCTGAGCCAGCAGTCCTGGGGAGGGGGTATGAAGGACTCCTACCGAAGTAGGGAGAGAATGTAAGACCCCCTTCCCTCTTTCCATAGAAAGAGGCACCTGTACTGAGTCCTGATCAAGAAGTGCTGCGGATGAGGTGCCAACAACCTGGGCTGTTGAGGAAGGTACAGCCTGGGGTGGAGTCGAACAAGGCTCCTGAACACTAGTCTCCTCCCGAGGCTCCAAGGGGGTAGCCTCCGAAGTGATGGAGGTGTGATCTGAAGTAGAGGGCCTAACCGCGACCAGAACCCACTGTGGGCCAGAGGTGGTGCGGGGTGCAGGAGGGACTCGAGTAGTCCTAGGAGGGGGGGGAGCCCGTGTCTGAGGCGGTGCCTGTGGAGCAGTAGGTCCTGCTGCTGCTGTCTATTGTAAGCTAGTATGAGCTGGTTGCTTTTTGGGCCTCTGTTTCTTCTTTGGGTAATCTCTAGCGAAGTGCCCCGAGGATCTGCAAATCCTGCACTGGTCCTGCCGACGACCTGCAACCTCAAATCTCTGGCGGAAGAAAGACCCATCGCGTCGCTGTAGCATGATGTGGTCATCTGAAATATTAGGGTCCTGGACAATGACCCTAACCCTGGGTACCCCATTCATCTTGACCGCCTCAGTAGCCGAAGAGGGCTCGCCAGGAAGAGGGGGGATCTCTACTACCACACCAAACCTCTCACCAATAACTGAAAGAAGCCGGTGATAAACTGAGGGGAGACTAGAGAACCTGATGAAAACAGAAACTCCCTGGTGGTCCTCTTCAACTGGGTCAAAGCCCAGTTGAAAGGGAAACAAAAAAATCCTCCTACAGCCTAGAAATAGAAACCCGGCTTGTAGCAGGTCTCTCGTGACGTACGGGGAATCTAGGCACACTTGAAAGAAACCTCGTCCCAACAAACGAACATCCTTAAGGTGGGGGGTGAGCTCCTGGGGAAGCGCCGCAAGCATCCAATCTCTAGCTTGTGACCTGGAGGGGTGGGAGCCATGGATGCGTGCAAAGAGAGTCATGGAACACTCAGAAAGGAAGGTGGGAGAGAGAGGAAAGAGCAAGGAGAGGAGGAGTCAGCAAAGAGAGAGGGGGGGCAGCAAGAGGAGAGGAGGAAGGGAGAGAAGGGGAGGATAGAGGAGAGGAGTGGAGCAGAGGGGGGAGGGGGGAGCAAAGAAAGAGCGGGAGGGGGGGGGGCGGGGGGGGGCTGTGCAGGCAGTAGTGCGGGGGGGGGGGACGTGTAGGTAGGCAACAGCACGGGGGAGGAGCTGGCAGCAGTGCAGGGGGGGGGGGGCTGCAGCAGCGCGGAAGGTAGAGAAGGGGAGAGAGAGAGGAGAGGCAGGGGGAGCAGCAGGGGAGGGAGGAGGCAGCGCGCGGTGGAGAAGGTAGCACGCGGGGGGGGCTGCAGCAGTGAGGGAGGGGAGCCGGGGGGGGGAGGCGAGGGGAGTAGTAGGTAGGGGGGGGGAGGGAGGAGGCGGGGGGAGCAACAGGTAGGCCGGAAGGGGAGGTAGGAGGCAGCATGCAGGGGAGGAGTCAGCGTGCAGGGGGGGGCTGCAGCAGCGAGGGAGGGGAGTCGACAGGGGGAGGCGAGGGGAGCAGTAGGTAGGGGAGAGGGGAGGGAGGAGGAGCAAGGAGGGGAGGGAGGGGCAGCAAGGAGGGGAGCAGGAAAAAGGGCAGTAGGAGGAGCGGGGAACAACAACTGATTGGGGTTTTTTGGAGGGCACCCTTCTACGTTTTGGCTTTACAGATGCTTGGATTAGAGGCGTTTCCTCTTTGTACAGATCAGCCCACAGCCAAGTACTTATTGGTGGGGTAAGGGGTGAGAAATTTCATCAGTCCGTCAGGGATGCCCCCTTGCTCCTTTTCTTATTTGTTCGTGGCTGAAGCTATGAGTATCTATATTAGATCTCAAGCTGACATCTTTGAGCTGAGACCTCCCATCAGATGGGAAGAGGAGCTACTTGACAGTGAGTTGGTGGATGACACAGTAGTTTACTTGGATGCCACACCTCACACGCTCACTTCTTTCAGGACAGCATTGGATTTATTTTACTTGGCGGCAGGGGCGCAGATAAATTGGCATAAATCCAATGGTTTTTGGATCAGTGACGAGGACACTCTAGATTGGGGGCTTGACATAGGTTTCACTTGGATTCAGAGGGGTGTGCCAGTCAGATATTTGGGCTGCCAGGTGGGAGAGGGGACCTGCATCATCTTTGGGGTCTTGGAAAGCTTTCCACAGGCTTCCAGAGGAGACCAAGTCTCAGTTGACAGGACATCTTAGAGGGAGTGCAGAGAGGATCTTGCAGATTGAGGCAGCCCTTCCAGAGGAGGGGGTAGACACAGATGATATGCCACTCACTTGCTCCACTTGGGCAGGTACTTTTACGAGAGGCGGTGTTCCGCTTCAGGTTTTGGCCTTTCAAGATGCACAAGAGGATGCTTTAGTTTTTACTGTGCAGGATGGTGGCAGATTGCTCAGATCCACAGAGGACATCTTGCTTGAGTCTGCTTTTCAGCCTATCAGGGTTGTAGGTCTTTTGGTGCAGGGATCAGATTCAGAGTGGTTCCTCAACCTAGACCCCCGGCTACTCTCCACCGAGTCTTGGAGGCTTTGGCTCTACGGGGGAGTTCCCATTAGGTATTTGCAGTGGGACCTTGGAGAGTGGGAGTGGATTGACGCAAGGCATCGAGAGAAGAGCATCCCCTTCTTTTGTTACACGGTCAGTAATGCCAGGAGATTTCAGCTCAGTAGTAGAGGTTGGAGACCTTCCAGAGTTCCTAATTGGGAGACATTTGATATCATTGCGGATCTGCAGAGGTGCTTCTGGAGGAGACTCTGGAAATCCCACAGGAATAGAAAGATCACTCTCTTCTCTTGGCTTTCTATCCATGGTGGGATTGTAGTGAACCTTTGGAGACCAGGTTCGGAGTCGACCCTACTTGCCCTCGTTGCTTCTCTGCTTCGGAGACTATTCAGCATTGTTTATGGGATTGCACATAGGCAAGGATGATTTGGATGGGGGTAACCAGGATTTTCAGTCACTTTGCCCACTCCCCATTCTTTATGACATGGGGCTCAGTGGCTTGGCTTTCTCTTACAGGGCCTCAGGTATTCTATGAGAGACTTGACTCCTCTCGAGCCATTTTGGTTCGACGTCATCAGATTGAGTCTTGTTCGTTGGATGTGGTACCACACCTTTCTTTTACAGATGTACATGCCTCTGTGGATACTTCTTGGGAGATTTTAGCGGGCATAGCATCCTGGCATATCTGGAGAGCCAGATGCACAGAGGCTATGGAGGGTACTCAGGTTCATCCCTCGCACACTTTGGCTAGTATACCGTACATACTTTGATGGCCGTATGGATGAGTATACAGGGAGACTCCCGTGCAGCCTCAGCTAGGAGGGCTTCTTTCTTTAGGGAATGGAAGGATTCTCCTTTTTTCTCTGAGACTCCTACAGGGTTGAGGTGGCACTTTCAGCATTAGCCTTGGTTGTTTTCCACCTCACTTTGAGGGGGTTTTATTTATCCTCATGATTTCATGATGTTGTATTTCCGCTCAGAGCTTGCTCTAGCGAGTTTCTTTCTTACTTAATAGAAGTCTCTTTTTTGCCAAAAAAAAAAGATATTTGGGCTGCCAGGTCGACTTGGATATTTCCTCCATGCAGCAGTTTGCTCCCGTGTTGAAGAGCATCAGGAGGAAGCTCCTTTTTTGGGGCTCAGCGAAGCTGGACCTTGCCTCTAGAGTATTGGTGGTCAACCAGGTCCTCTTGGCCATGGCCTGGTTTGTTTGTTCTTGCTGGTGCCGTTCTAGGGATTGCATCATTAAGCTCAGAAGACCGATCAGAAATTTTCTTTGGAGTTTTAGCTAGGGTGTCTTGGGAGACCCTCATCCTCCCTACACAGGAAGGGGGTCTCAATATTATTGATCGAGATTTACAGTGCAGAGCTTTACTCTGCAAGATGGTGGTGCGGGGACTTATGCAAGGGCAGGAGCCGTGGAAGGCATTTTTTATTAGCAGCATACAGACGTGCACACCTTCTTCAGGAGGAGACTGGATGGTCAGTATAAGATGGATGAAGTTAACAATATGACATGAGTAGAAATTATGTTCTACACTAAAAGAGCTTGAAATATGTTTGGCATTTATGGGGCCTAGGGCTGTCATTTATGGGGACTAGGGATGCCTTTATGGGGCCAAGGGACCAGCCAACCAGCCCCAAAAGCCCTATAAATAGGGGGCCTCTAGGCCCTCAGTTCTCCCAGCACTTTACCTTCTACAGCTCCTCCTCAGCCCCCTCTAAACAACCTGACACTCGCAGCACACCTTAGGTCTCCTTCGTCCCCTCTCATGGTTGCCATCCTTAAAGCATGGGCGAGCTTCAAGAGCACTCTTCGGAGGATTCCCCCTTCCTCTTGTGGAGAGATTGATAGGAAACCGGTCATGTGGAATGATAGTATATTGGATGATCTTGGCAGACCACTTGGTTCTTCACTCTACATGCAGTGGTCCAAATGGGAGAGGGGACCTGCCTCATCTCTGGGGTCATGGAAAGCTTTCCGTAAGGCTTCCAGAGGAGACTAAATCTCAGTTGGCAAGACATCTCAGAGGGAGTGTAGGGAGGATCTTGCAGATTGAGGCAGCCCTTCCAGTGGATTGGGTAGACACAGATGATATCTCACTTGCTCCACTTGGGCAGATTCTTTTACGAGAGGGGGTGTTCCTCTTTAGGTTTTGGCCTTTTGAGATGCACATGGGGATGCCTTGGTTTTTAATGTGCATGATGGTCGCAGATTGTTCAGCAGGTCCAGAGAGGACATCTTGCTTGAGTCTGCCTTTCAGCCTATCAGGTTTGTAGGTCTCTTGGTACAGGGATTAGATTCAGAGTGGTTCCTTGACCCAGACCCCCAGCTTCTCTCCACTGGATCTTGGAAACTTTGGCTCTACGGGGGAGTTCCCATTAGGTATTTGCAGTGGGATCCTGGAGAGTGGGAGTGGATTGATGCAGGGCATCGAGAGAAGAGCATCCCCTTCTTTTGCTACACGGTTAGTAATGCCAGGAGATTCCAGCTCGGTAGCAGAGGTTGGAGACCTTCCAGTGTTCCTCATTGGGAGGCACTTGATATCACTGTGGATTTGCAGAGGTGCTTCTGGAGGAGACTCTGGAAATCCCACAAGAATAGAAAGATCACTCTTTTCTTTTGGCTTTCTATCCATGGTGGGATTGCAGTGAACCTTTGGAGATCTAGATTCAAAGCCGACCCTACTTTCCCTCGTTGCCTCTCTGCTTTGGAGAGGATTCAGCATTGCTTATAGGATTGCAGACAGGTGAGGATGATTTTTTTTTTTGGCGAAAAAGAGACTTCTATTAAGTAAGAAAGAAACTCGCAAGAGCAAGTTTTGTGCGGTGATACAACATGCCAGGCATGTAATAAAAACACCTCAGAGGAATGAGGTAGAAAGAAACCAAGGCTGGGGCTGAAATGCCAACTCAACCCTGTAGAAGTCTCAGCAAAGAAGGGAGAGTCTCTCCAATCTCTGAGAAAAGTAACTCTCCTGGAGGAGATTGCTTGAGATGATGGTCGCCCAAATGGCCATCAGAGTGTGTACCGTATCTGTCCAAGTACTGGCCAAGATCTGAGAAGGGTGAACCTGAGAACCCTCCAAAGCCTCAGTGCATTTGACTCTCCAAATGTGCCATGCTGCGATGCTAGCTAAGACCTCCCATGGAGAGTCAACCGATGAATGAGCAGCCCTGAAGAGAGAGGCCGGAACATCCTCTAGAAAGCACAACTCCACAAGGTGTCATCGGATGTGAAGAGCCCAAGAGGAGTCAAGTCTAAGGAAGGTAAGGAAGGGGGGCACAAATGTGAGTGTTTGAGGGGAGGGGTTCCTATCCTTCCGGAGGTGTTACCGGAGGCCAAAGGCCGCTGGCGTGAGAAGCATGAGTGTTGCAATGCTCTAATGTAATGGATCGCGGAGAGTGCACCGTGCAAAGGTGTGCGAGTGCCGTATGCTATACTTCAGTGAACGACGACGTACGAGTGCACTATGCTAAATGACAATCACTTGAGAACTCCACAACATAAGCAGAATAAGAAAATCTCGTCATACACTAGTGAACAATCCCCATATTGGAAAGAGACAAGAAGATTGAGAAAGTGACCAAGATGGCCAAAGTACATATCACTGGACCAGTGTCTCCAAGTCACAAGTCGCAAGTCACAAGAATACACATGTCTATTCCCATAGTAGACATAGGGTACACACAAGTCTCTCCACACTCTCTCCTTGGGGAGCTCGTAGCTCCAGCCTCTATCTCTCCTCACACTCTCCTTTCTTCCGAACGCTAAATGCCCCCTGCCGAATCTCTCTCCCCCCTCTCCACCTTTGCCTCCATCCTCATCCCCGCCTTGGAGGGTCCCTTATCCGCTGAGAATCTCCCCCTCTCGTCCCATTGGTCATCCTCTTATCTCCTTAGCTGTTGAGGATAGCCGTTGTGCTGCTGACTCTCTTGATGGCTACGGCGACCTCCTGACTCCCTGACTCACCAGCCTCTTCTAGTCAGGATGGTGTAAATTCTCCATGTGCACATGAGCTGGATCACCGCACCACTGAACCACTGAACCACTGTGTAACTGTAAATACTCCTGACTGCTCCATGTGCTAAGCTCACTCTCCATGTGCGCAGCTCTTGATGAGATCGCCTTGGGCATGATAGTCCTGGTTGACCTGTGGTTGACATGTGTTGACGCATGGTTGGCTTGGATAGTACTCTTGAATGAACCTGTGTGATCTACTCCTCGTGTCGTGTGGTAGACCTGTGTTGACACATGGTCAACACGTGTCGTCATGTGGTCAACACCTGTCGACATGTGGTCAATGCCTGTCGTCATGTGGTCAACGCCTGTCGTCATGTGGTCAGGGTTGTTTCTATTGTAACAGTGAGGTAGGGGGAATACAAGAGGAGGCGAGGAGCAAGGAAAGGGGTAGCAAAGAGTGGAAAGTGAGGCGGAGACGGAGCAGCAGCAAAGAGTCTAGAAAGTGAGGTGGAGATGGAGCAGCAGCAGGGAGGGAGGAAAGAGTCTACAAGGAGGTAGGGAGAGAGCAGTAGTAGCAAGAGGGAGGGAGGTGATGGTGGGGAGTGCAACGATGACATTACATTTCTCATTATAATCTTTATCAAAGTTAGTGAATATGCAAATTTACTTCCATGACCTTAAAAATGTGAGATGTCTTAAACATGGCCTAAAATTTAGCAAAACATTTTTTACAGTGAAATCACTCTTTACTCCTTTGGATATGGACAAGCTAGAGATATGGCAAGGAAACTTGTTGCAACATATCGCCTTTGCAGTGAGCAGTTGTCATCACAGGTACATACCTTTTTGTTCACTTACAAATCAAGGTGAATATATCATATATATACATACATACATAACAAAATTAAAAATAAAGAGATATCAACTGGAACACGAAGAACTACGTGAGGAGTTGGGAGAGCCAAAACAGCCTTATTTCTATCTCATGAGAAGCATCCATCTAAAACCAAGGAGATGGTTTAAAATATCATTTCATATGATACTATGCAAGAGGAACAAAATGCCAAAATCCTATACCCTAATAACTTCTTGCCCTTCACAAGGGCAGATGCATGGGCTTAGATGATTTGACACCTTCTTTTTTTATTGCTTTTTGGGACATGATTGGGGACCATATTACCTCAACCTTGCAGGGCGTCTGGGACTCTAGTACCATGCCTAATTACTTACCAAGGGTCTCCTTCATCTTATCCCAAGGGGAGGTTGCAGAAATTTCAGTGACCCTTCACTTTGTTGGGAACCTTTTATAAGCATCGCAGCCCTCCCTTCACCCCCCCCATGTTTGTAAAGGCGCCTTCCCCATATGCAAAGAATTATCTACAACAAAAGAGAATGGTAAGCATGATAGACCCACAAGAATATATTTATTACTTACAGCAGGAGATCCGTGAGCTCAAGCTCAAGCTCAGACTTGCAGCTCTAAAGAGGAAAACAAATGCATGGGAAGGGAAAGGCTAACAGGAAATCATTCATGAAGCACTGTAGATACACAATGTAGATACACAATACAACAGTACCCACACACAGATGGTGACGAAAGTCCAGTCTTTGTTTGCAGCACATTCTCCCAGATTCATGATAAGTAGATGGGTTCGTGCATGGCAGAAGCATTTTTTATAATATATTTTCCTTTTGGAAAGCTTCAAATTGGGCTATACGATATGGGACATCTTCCAGCCACAGCTGAGATGAGCTGCTGCTCCTCCCAGTGAGCTACTGCCCCCCCCTCTCCCTCTCTCAGCCAGCCCCCTCTCCCTCTCCCTCACCCTCGCTGCCCCCCCTCTCCCCCCCTCGCTGCTCCTCCTCTCCCTCCCCTCTCGCCAGCCCCCTCTCCCTCCTCCCACACCCTCCCTCTCCCCTTCCTCCTCCCCGCCCTCCCTCTCCCCCCCTGCTGCCCCCTATGTCTCCCTCCCTGCTGCCCCTACCTCTCCCTCCTCGCCCTACCTCTCCCCCACCCGTCAGCCCCCCCGACCCTTCTCCTCCCCCGTCATCCCTCTCCCCCCCCCTCCCCCCCCCTTCCCGCTGCCCCCTTCTCCTTCGCCCTCCCTCTCCCCCACCAGCCCCCCCGCCCCCTTCTCCCCCCCCGCCCCCCCCGCTGCTCTCCCCCTCCCCCCTCCCCGCTGCCCCCTTCTCCTCCGCCCTCCCTCTCCCCCGCCAGCCCCCCTGCCCCCTTCTCCTCCCCCGCACCCTCCCTCCCCCTCCCTCTCCCCCCCCCGCTGCTCTCCCCCCCAAGGAGACCCCCCCCCCAAAAAAAAAAAAAACCTCCTCCCTCTCCCTCCCCGCCCCCTTCCTTCCTAACTCAGCTCCCCACACCTCCCCCTCAGCCTACCTCCGTCTCCCCCTTCAGTCTATCCTCTCCTCCTCCTTCTTCCTACGCCCGCGTTCAGGGCGTCCTGGGCAATAGTTTCACGGACGGTTCAGTATTGGAATCGGCCTTTTCACATCGATTGGCGAATGGATCCCCATTCAGCCAATCTCCGTCCACCTCCACCGGCCGCGAGAACCGTCATTTTTTCAAAAGACGAGTTGCAGCAGCTCAAGAAAGATGTGGAATTAGAGGGCTCCACATCACTTTTTGCCCGCATCTTTGGGTCTCACCCTTCCAGATCACAGGCCAAAGATTGGATGCTGGCAGCGTTACTTGGAGACCTCGCCCCACACCTCAGGGATATTCGACTTTTGGGACGTGGATTCTTCCAAGTGGTTTTTGACTCCCACGAGTCCACAGCCCTTGTTCTCAAAGCTAATCCCCTGGCTTTGGGTTCAAGGAGGATCTTTCTTTTACCGTACACCTTGGGCTTCGATCCGGGAGGAAAGGCAGGTTACATCACTGTTCATTAGATTTCCTGGTCTTCCTCAGGTCTACCATCGACTGCTTGCCACTATCGGAGCCACATTTGGAGTGGTCACTGAGATCCCCTTCCTTCCTGGCATGCCTTCTTCCTCGACAGAGGCAGTCAGTGCAGACGGGGTGCCTCGTGTTAGGGTCATTGTCTCTAACCCTAACATCTCAGACGACCACATTATGCTTCAACGTCCAGACGGCTCTCTCTTTCGACAGAGAGTCGAGATTTCAGGTAGACAGGACCAATGTAGGATTTGCAGGACCCTTGGGCATTTTGCTAGAGACTGCTCAAGGAAGAGAAAAAGACCCATGAGGTCTTCTGGTGCGGCTTCTTCACGTACTACCATGACTGCACCTCCCCAGCACCCTGTACCATGCACTCCAGGACCACCAAGAGCAACAGGGCGCCCTGCTTCGTGCACCCCAGGACCACCAGGGGCAGCAGGACGCCCAATGCCCGCAGCACACCTAGTACCACGATGGAGAGCTATCACAGCGGCTCCCTTACCTCAGGAGGAGACTTTTGATCATGTTCAGATAGACGCCTTCTAGACTCCAGAGGTGGATGTTGCTGCAGCCCCATACACTACAGTTTCACATCAGGAGGGGTCTTTAGATCCACCAGCCCCAGTCACTTTGGTTTCTGACCCCCTTGGTTTCTGATCACGAGGGGGCTATAGGTACTTCTTTCCCGCAGACTGTTCCTGCCATAGTAAGGACAACCGAGAAAGTGCAGACGCAGATGAGGGCTCCTGATTCCTCTTCACCCGAGCCATAGGCCTCCTCAACCCCCAGCTCCAGTTCTGTTGATAGAGGCCTGGCAGGTCCTTCTCCTCCATCTTCCACGAGTGCATGTCTTCTTTGCACTCCTCGGCCAGACTTGCTTAAATCATTATTTTGATTGGAGGGCGTAAGATTGGTCTTCTCAATCTTTATGCTCCCAACAACAGAGGGGAGCGGATCTCCTTTTGGAAGGAGTTACTCTCTTGGGCCCCCATTGCAGATTCTTGGATCATTGGTGGTGACTTCAACATGGTTGAGTTGCCTTCAGACAAAAAGGGAGGCAGACAGGGTGGAATTCATTCTTTGGAGAGGGCAGCCTGGGATGCCTTCCTCTTTCAGTTCAGTGGCAGGGACACTTGGTTGGATGATGCCTTTCATATTATGCCATAGTCACTCCTGTACATGCCCATTCATGCATGGATTGACAGATTTTATGTAGACGATTGGGCACTTGACAGAGGAGGATCTGTATGCATTTCTACTGGGGTTTCCACCTCAGATCATTTTCCAGTGGTGTTGCAGATTCTTGAGCCTCATCGGAGAGGACGCTCTGCCAGTGTCAGGATTCCGGATTCTTTTTATGCAAAGGAGAGCCTCACGGAGGATATTTTACAGGAAGGGGATTGCAAGACTTTTCAGCACTTTTGTTCGCCTACCTTTCTATATGACCTAGGGATCAGTGGCTAGGCTTACTCTTTCAAGGTCCCAGGTATTTTTTGAGAGACTTGATTCCTCTTGGGCTCTTCACATTCGACGACACCTTGTGGAGTCGTGCTCTGTAGAGGATGTTCCAGCCACTCTTTTCAGGGCTGCTCACTCCTCGGTCGACGACTCTCCATGGGAGATCCTAGCTAGCATTGTAGCATGGCACATTTGGAGAGCCAGATGCACTGAGGCTGTGGAGGGTTCTCAGGTTCACCCTTCTCAGATCTTGGCCAGTACTTGGACAGATACGATACACACTATGATGGCCATTTGGGCGACCATGCATGCATCTCGAGCAGCCTCCTCCAGGAGAGTTACTTTTCTCAGAGATTGGAGAGACTCTCCCTTCTTTGCTAAGACTTCTACAGGGTTGAGATGGCATTTTCAGCCTCAGCCTTGGTTTCTTTCTACCTCATTCCTCTGAGATGTTTTTTATTACATGCTTAGCATGGTGTATTTCCACACAGAGCTTGTTCTAGCGGGTTTCTTTCTTACTTAATAGAAGTCTCTTTTTTGGAAAAAAAAAAAAAAAGTTGGGCTATACAAAGTGGTCAGTGTCTTGCTATTCTACTCTTGGATTTTAAAGAGGCATATGACATAGTAGAGTGGGGTTTTTGGAAGGTACCTTTACATGCTTTGGATTTTCAGATGCATGGATTAGAGGGGTTTCTTCCTTACATAGATCAGCCCACAACCACGCACTTATCAAAAGGAGAAAGGGGAGAGAGGTTTCATACTTCCAAATCAGTTTGGCAGGGATGCCCTTGTGCCCCTTCTTGTACCTATTTGTGGCTGAAGCAATGACAAGATTTTTAAGATCCCACACGGACATTATTATGCTGAGACTACCCCTTGAGGATCTCTTGGATAGTGAGATGGTTGATGATACTGCTTTCTTTTTGGATGCCACTACACAGAACCTCGCGTCTTTCAGAACAGCCTTGGATTTGTTTTGTATTGCAGTAGGTGGACACATGAATTGGAACAAATCCAATGCCTTTTGGATTAGTGACGAAGACACTTGAGCATGGGGGTATGATTTTGGTTTTATTTGGATTGAGAGGGGTGTTTTTGTCACATACTTGGGCTGCCAGGTTGGTGTGGGCATCTTTCCTTCACAATTGGCTCCTGTGTTGGAGAGGATAAGGAGTAAGCTTCTTTTTTTGAACTTAGCCAAACTTGACCTTGCTTTTGGGGTGGTTCACCACCACCACCACCACCACTGATAATAGAAGTCCCATGGCATGGTTTTTTTCCTCTTGTTGGTGGATACAAACCATATACCAATACATAAAAACAATGACTAGTACACTGATAATAGAAGTCCCATGGCAAATACACCATTAGTAAGCGGTACCTCGGGTGAGACATGAAGTGTCACTAAGCGACTTCTAGATAATTGAACGTGTCTGTACCAAGAGAGTGGAGGTGCTTTGTTGGAAAGTAGAGGATAGAATCTCTCACACCTCTCACTCCAATCGCAGCTCATATAACACTCAGTAGACTATGTTGATGATTAGACTCATACACAAGACCTTGCTCAAAAGAGATAGAGAGAGATAGAAACCAAAACCCAGATATATTCTTCCACAAGATGCGGGCTGACAAAAGCTTTGAGATGAGTAGAGAAGACAGCAAAGGATTGTTGTCACAACAGGACTGAGCACTCTCCTCTCTTCCTAGCACGCTTGCTTGGTGCAAGGTTGTCAATGTAGGTGATGAGGAATGAGGGGGAGTGGGAGGGGATTTATATAGGAGGGCTAGGGCCCCTCAAAGAGACCTCTCACGAATTTTTGTTTGCTTGCTGGTGCCGATCTGCAAGCAATATCACTCAGGTCAAGAGACCTCTCATGAATTTTTTGTGGAGTGGATTACACAGCACTTCAGATGTGATAGCTAGGGTGGCTTGGGAGACTCTCATTCTTCCCACTGAGGAAGGGGGTCTCAATATTATTGATCCAGACTTGCAGTGTAGAGCCTTGCTTAGCAAGATGGTGGTCAGAGGTTTGATGCTTGGTCAGGAGCCTTGGAAGGATTTTTTCTTATGCAGTATACAAACATGCACACCTTCTCAAGGAGGAGATTGGATGGACAGCTCTAGATGGATTTTTACGTCGGCCCGTCTCAGATCTCCTACTTCCCCTCTCATGGCTGCCATTCTGAAAGCTTGGGACAGCTTCAAAAGTACTATTCGGAGAGTTCCATCCTCCTCTTGTGAAGAAATTGATAGGCAGTCAGTCATGTGGAATGATTGCATACTAGATGAGCATGGCAGATCACTGGGCATGTTACATTATATGTAGTGGTCTAGGAGTTGGGACCTGCATCCACGGTGGGTGCTTGGAAAGCTTTCAGAATGCTTCTAGAGGATCAGAGAGCTCGTTCAGTTAGTCACCTCAGAGGAACTGCAGCCAGGATGCAGCAGATAGATGCAGCCATACCAGTGGAGTCGATGGATACAGATCATTTGCCTATTTCTGAGTCCACCTGGTTGGGGGCTTTTTTGAGGACAGGTATCCCTCTGTAGGTTATAGCCTTGCGGGATGCACATGAGGATACCCTTGTCTTTCAGGTTCATGCAAGAGGCAGAAACTCCATAGATCTTCTGAGGACATACTTTTGGAGGCTCCTTTTCAGCCTGTCAGGATTGCAGGATACATGGAGATGGGTAGAGACTCACAGTGGTATCTAGATCCAGACCCTGTTCTCCTAGCTATTGGATCTTGGAGGCTTTGGTTGTATGGAGGTTCCCCTATTAGATCCTTGCAGTGGGATCCAGGGGAATGGGAGTGGACAGTTGCAGGGCACCGAGAGAAGAGCATTCCCTTCTTTCGTTACACGGTCAAAAATGCCAAGAGATTCCAGCTCACAGTTGTAGAGGCTGGAGGCCCTCTAGAGCTCCTCATTGGGATACTTTTCAGATTTCTGCAGAGATGCAGAAAAACTTTTGGAGGAGACTTTGGAAATCCCTCAGGAATAGGAAAGTCACGTTATTCATCTCGATTCATGGAGGGATTGCAGTGAACCTGTGGAGATCCAGGTTTGGGGCTGACCGTACTTATCCTCGATGCCACTCAGCAGTCGAGTCAGTGCAGCACTGCCTTTGGGAGTGCACTCAGGTGAGGATGGTTTGGAAGGGTGTTGCTAGGATACTTCGCACTTTTCATAGAGCACCCTTCTTCATGACCTGGGGATCAGTTGCTTGGTTGTCACTCACTGGTCCACAGGCTTTTTTCAAGGGACATGACACGGACACAATGACACGGACACAGCTTTCTTTGTTCGATGACATCTTGTGGAGTGCTCCCTCCGGGATGGTCCGTTTACTCCATGCAGAGCTCCCCACGCTTTTGTAGACACATCTTGGGAATTCTGGCTAGTATCACTGCATGGCATATTTGGAGAGCCAGATGTACAGAGGCTTTGGAGGACTCCCTTCTCAGACTATGGCCAATATTTGGATAGATACTATACACACTTTGATGGCCATTTGGGCAAACATACAGGGAACCTCTAGGACTGCTACTGCTAGGAGGGTTGCTTTTCTTAGAGTTTGGAAGGATTGTCCTTTCTTCTCTGACTCTCCTTCAAGGATGAGGTGGCATTTTCAGCCGCCACTTGGGATTTTTGTTTGGTCATTTTGAGCTGTTTTTTCTCATGCTTGACATGATGTACTCCCGTACTTGAGCTTGCTCTACGGTTTTTATTCATACTTAATGAAGTACTTTTCTTGAAAAAAAACAAACAAAAGGGGGGCACAAAAATATAGTGTCACAGTGGAGACCTATCACTTTATTGGGCTCTTGCTATTAAATCCTGGCGAAAGAAATCAGCCTGCAGTTGCATCCCATACTTCTAGATCTTATTCATGATATGTAGACGAGATTTGTTCATGGTGGTAGAAGCATTTTTTGTCATATATTCTCTTTTTGTCCTTTATATTTTCCTCTTTCACATGCTCTCTACTTTGTACTTCTTCTTTGGAGTCCCGATCTGACCACCGGGGATCTTGTTGGTCCAGATCAATGAGCATTGCTGCAATTTGCTGCAAATTTATGCACTAGTGACCAAGATGTGACCCAGGTGTGACCAAGGTCTGATCACCCTTAACATGTTGCTCTAGTGAATAAGATGTGAACAAGGTGTGACCTAGGTATGACCAAGGGGTGTGACAATGGTATGACGTGTCATGACCGAGGTCTGCTGACCAATAGAAGTACAACACACGCATATTGACAGGGGGCGATGTTGGATGTGTGACAAGGGGCACATTCTCAATCTTTAATAAAAATCAGATCCATGATAGGCAAATATGCATTCAAAACTACATTTCCACAGGGAATATTTTTGTATTCTCCATACGTATTTACCAAATAAATTAATCTTTAACATAAGAAAAATCACAGGATATAGACAATTGTGGCTGCCTCGTCTCATGTTAATCATCTAATGGATTATGTTTTGTGCTTCTCTTGCAGGACCACTATGACTATGGAATGAGGGCAGTCATAGCCGTACTAAGAGCAGCAGGTAACTTGAAGCGGAAATATCAGGATCAAGATGAAGCAGTTCTAGTGTTGAGGGCAATTAGGGACGTGAATCTTCCAAAGTTTCTTTCACATGATATACCGCTCTTTGAAGGAATTATGTCTGACCTGTTTCCTGGAGTGGTGTGTAACAAAATATACAGTCCTATTTCCTTTCATTTATGCTCATAAAAATAAGAATAACTTTACTTCCCAAAAGAGCTTACCATTATGGACTGCCACAAAATTTCCTTAGACCTTCGTTACGCTCATTGAAAATGAAAGTATATTTACATGTATAAAAAAGAAAGTTTTTCTAAGTGCTTGAAAAGTTTGTGGTTTTGTTCTTCTACTCACTTGTATGCTTATCTGCTACTCGTATCTCTCTCTATCAGGTTTCTTTATATTTTTCCACATGAAGAGTTTCCCTACCACTGCACCCCCCCTAAGGTTTCTAATTCTTAGTAGCTGGAGCGCTCACCAAAACACTCTGCTCTAGAAGATGAGGATGAGATAGATCTCCTTCTTCCCTACTGGAGAAACAATTTTTTGCTTTCATGAAGTAGATTTCTATTAAGTATGAGAGAAGCACCAATAATAAAGCACTCAAGGCATAAATACATCATGCTCAGCATGAAAAATAAGTGACGAGATACCACCGACATATCTGTACATATGCAAATCCTGAAAGAAACCAAGTGTGTGGCTGAAAGTGCCGCACCATGGCAGTGCCAAAGTCAAAGAAGAAAGGAATGCTTCTCCATTCTCTAAGAAACAACCTCCTTGAGCTGATGCACATCTAGAAGTCCCCTGCATCCTTGCCTAGAGGGCCAACAAGGCACATATAATGTCTATCCAAGTGGAAGCCAAGGTGTGAGCAAGGTGGATGTGTGTGGCCATTGTGTGATCTCCCAAAAAGTGAACACGTTGTCCAAGGTGCAATGATCCTGTTGGAATATGAAGCCAAAGTGAGTCAAAAATGTGTGTTCTAGGTGGTCTAGGTGGTGTTTTATAGTCTAGTGAGTCCTAGACGTGGCACGTGTCATATTGGGAGATATCCCATAGACTTCCTAGAGTCTGGTGTCACACTATATAGTGTTGTACTTGTCTATTGTCTTTTACAACAGTCAACATCAAGCTATCAATACATTGTGAGTATTTTGGTTATTGCCTTGCACTTGTACTTTCTTTCCTTTCCATTCTACCTTTCATTATGCTTTCCATATTTCCATTCCGTTCCTAGCTAGATTCCATGTCTCTTCATATGGTATCATAGCCTTCCTTCCTAGCCCTTCCCCACCTCTCTTCTCTTTCCTTAGTGAGCTCTTCTCCTTCCTTCAGCTACGAAGACGTCCTGGAGTGCTGCTGTTTCTGTTGCTCTCTCTGTGACCTACGGACGATGTGATGCTTCTATCTGGATCTAGAAGCAGAATCACGACTTTGTGTCTTCAAGAAAGTTGTAGAGGACCTTAAGTACTACAATTTTTGTTTTTACATCATTGCAATCCGAGTTTTCTATGACAAGATATAGCTCCTTCAAAAAGTGACAAAAATTCTTCCAGCGCGTGGATTTTGTTCTTGAGTTCACAGGATGATAGGTTCCAACCTACTGTCACTATCTTCATCTCCACCTCCATCTTTTGCTGCTCCAATTGGTGCCCACGAAGCTAAGCTATAGCTGTCCACGAAGCTTCTCTTGCTGCCCACGTAGCTATCCTCTCTGCCACCATCTAGCTGCCCATGCTGGTTCTAGCTGCCCACGCTGCTGCTCCTGCTGCTCACGCTTCTCCTGTTGCCCACGAAGCTCTATCTTCTCACCATTCGAGCTGCCACATTGCACACCTCATCCGCCTTCTATAACGGTGTGTAGACTCCACACTAATTTGCAGTAAGAAGATAAAGAAAAATGATCTTGATGTGAGGTACGGTTACTTCCCGGCTTCTCTGATTACTTCTCTGATTGCCCGTGGTGCTAGGCTTGCATATTGAGTGACTCTACTAGTCCTTGTGGCACCTTCAGCCTCTACATCGACTTTTTGGTGACTCTCCATCTTCTATTTTGAGAGTCATGCCATGACCGCTCC
Organism: Dipteris shenzhenensis; assembly: GCF_047967505.1. Classification (NCBI taxonomy): domain Eukaryota; kingdom Viridiplantae; phylum Streptophyta; class Polypodiopsida; order Gleicheniales; family Dipteridaceae; genus Dipteris; species Dipteris shenzhenensis. The sequence continues at coordinate 58,076,688 of NC_141600.1, read as the reverse complement.
ATGTAGCTACCCCATGGACTTCACCGGACACATATTTTGGGGCATCCATGCCTAGTGCTTCATCAACATCATCATCGACTCGCAGGGATGTGCACACATATGCAGTGGCCACTTGGAGGACATCTCTTACTCCTAAGAGATCTATTTTTATTATTCCTACAGCTTGATGTATTTTGGGATCCTCTGCCCTGGGTAGTAGTCTCCCTAAAATGATATGTAACTGAGTGTTTGGTTGTCATTGAGTCTAAAGGTCCTATGCCTTGGATAGTCCTCCTAAAAAGATGTATTGGTTTTCCTATTTTGGTGTGTGGCTTCCTAGCATGTCCTGTTATGAAGCCAAGGGGGGATGTATTGTGGGAGCCATGTATTGGCATTGATAGGTCTATTTGTTTATCAGGCCTGTGGTTGAGAGTTCCAAGATGTTGGTGCATTGGTCTCCTAGACCTCTAACTTGATCATGCATCCATGCATGATGAGCCTTTGAGCCATGCTAGATGAGGTTTCTATGTTATGCTCACTAGCCTCTGAGCCATGCTAACTTGCCTTTGAGATTGTGTGGGAGCCATGTCTAGTTCTAGATCGGCATGCACAGTTTTGATGACCGTCATTGTCATGTTATGTTATTGGTTCTATTCCAGTAGTCTGTCACCTTGCTTTCATGGGAGGGTGTTGGAATATGAAGCCAAAGTGAGTCAAAAATGTGTGTTCTTCAGTAATGCCAGGAGATTTCAGCTCAGTAGTAGAGGCTGGAGACCCTCCAGAGTTCCTCATTGGGAGACTTTTGGTATTACTGCGGATCAGCAGAGGTACTTCTGGAGGAGGCTCTGGAAATCCCACAGGAATAGAAAGATCACTATCTTCTTTTGGCTTTCTATTCATGGAGAGATTGCAGTGAACCTTTGGAGGTCCAGATTCGGAGCCGATCCTACTTGCCCTCGTTGCCTTTCTGCTTCGGAGTCTATTCAGCATTGCTTATGGGATTGCAGGCAGGCGAGATTGATTTGGATGGGGATAGCCAGGATCTTCAGTCACTTTGCCCATTCCCCACTCTTTATGACTTGGGGCTCGGTGGCTTGGCTTTCTCTTACAGGACCTCAGGTTTTCTATGAGGGACTTGACTCCTCTCGGGACATTTCGGTTCGACGTCATCGGGTTGAGTTCTGCTCGTTGGATGTGGTTCCACACCGTCCCTTTACAGCTGTACATGCCTCTATGGATACCTCTTGGGAGATTATAGCGAGCATAGCAGCCTGGCATATCTGGAGAGCCAGATGCACAGAGGCTATGGAGGGTACTCAGGTTCATCCCTCGCACACATTGGCTAGTATCTGGACAGACATCGTACACACTCTGATGGCCGTATGGACGGGTATGCAGGGGGACTCCCGTGCAGCCTCAGCTAGGAGGGCTTCTTTCTTCAGGGAATGGAAGGATTCTCCTTTCTTCTCTGAATCTACTACAGGGTTGAGATGGCACTTTCAGCCTCATCCTTGGTTTCTTTCCACCTCACTCTGAGGGGTTTTTTATTATCCTCATGATTTCATGATGTATTCCACTTTGAGCTTGCTCTCGCGGGTTTTTGTTCTTACTTAATAGAAGTCTTTTTCATGGAAAAAAAAAAAAAATGTGTGTTCTAGGTGGTCTAGGTGGTGTTTTATAGTCTAGTGAATCCTAGACGTGCCATGTGTCATATTGTGAGATATCCCATAGACATTGTGACTTTCTAGAGTCTAGTGTCATACTATATAGTGTTGTACTTGTCTATTGTCTATTACAACAGTCAACATCAAGCTATCAATACATTGTGAGTATTTTAGTTATTACCTTGCACTTGTACTTTCTTTCCTTTCCATCCTGCCTTTCATTATGCTTTCCATATTTCCATTCCGTTCCTAGCTAGATTCCATGTCTCTTATCTCTCTCTATCAGGTTTCTTTATATTTTTCCACATGAAGAGTTTCCCTACCACTGCACCCCTCCTAAGGTTTCTAATTCATAGTAGCTGGAGCGCTCACCAAAACACTCTGCTCTAGAAGATGAGGATGAGATAGATCTCCTTCTTTCCTACTGGAGAAACGATTTTTTGCTTTCATGAAGTAGATTTCTATTAAGTATGAGAGAAGCACCAATAATAAAGCACTCAAGGCATAAATACATCATGCTCTCCTTCCTTATATGCCCGTCCTCTGAAGCTCTCACATATCACAGTGTCATCACTGTATAAAGTGTTATTACCTCCGCCTTGGATTTCCCACAAAGCAAATACTGTTTGGCATATAGATCGCCCAATGAAGTGGTGGAGAAAAAGGCTGCGTCTCCTTTGGCATTACAAAGTCCCTCTACGACAACAGCTTTTCCTATGGCGAGTTCTTCTTGGCATTTTCCATCCGGACAGTTACTCGCACACAGACATATAGCTTCAGCTGTTTGTCACCGATGTCAGCACTCTACTGAATCAATGTTTCATATCTTTTGGTCCTGTCCAAACACTTCTGATCTCATTGCTCTCATCAGACAAAGGCTTCGACAACGATTTCCTACTGTTACTTTTGGCAGATTTTTCTGGTTGTTTGGCTTTCATCCAGAGAGACAGGGTTTTGATTTATTTTTTGTATGGGTGCGCTATTGGACACTATGGACTTTATGGATGGACAGAAATCAAAGAGTCTTTGGTGATCCACTTTTTTCATCTTTTCCTTTTTTTCAAACGATCTCTGCAACAATCATTTTATGATTGTCTTCAGACTTGTTTGATTGATCAGGATGTATATACAGCTTATACTGAGATCTTCAGTTGAGTAGTAGTTACTTCGTTTTTTTGAAGTAACTATGAATGTAATTATTCTACAGCAATAAAAGATTTCTTCCCACAAAAAAAAAAAAAAAACATCATGCTGAGCATGAAAAATAAGTGATGAGATACCACCGACATATCTGTACATATGCAAATCCTGAAAGAAACCAAGTGTGTGGCTGAAAATGCCGCACCATGGCAGTGCCAAAGTCAAAGAAGAAAGGAATGCTTCTCCATTCTCTAAGAAACAACCTCCTTGAGCTGATGCACATCTAGAAGTCCCCTGCATCCTTGCCTAGAGGGCCAACAAGGCACATACAATGTCTATCCAAGTGGAAGCCAAGGTGTGACATTGTGTGATCTCCCAAAAAGTGAACACGTTGTCCAAGGTGCAACGATCCTACACAAAACCAGTCTTGAGTGGCTTAGAAGTGGTTAGAAAGAAGGGAACCAAGGCACTGAAGTTTTAGTCAGGATCTTGTAGGAAGTCCCAAGAATTGTAATGGGTCTACAATTCCTAAGAATTGCCTTGTCTCCTCCTTTGGGTGGTACTAATAAGACCACGACACATGGGCTCGCCTAAAGATCCAGCTGAAGGGCCTCTGAGAAAGGAGACACAGGGTGAGGTCTGATGATATCCCACAAGGTCCTGAAGAAAGAGGAGACAAACCATGCTCTCCTAGGCATCTATTAGTGGAAGCTGTCATAACGCATGTATAACCTCATGAGAGATAGTGGGCAATCTAGCATCTGGCACATCCTATCTAAAATTATCTGTAGGATATGATGCCATACCTCCTCTCTCACACTGCTGTCTCATCTGTCCACTGGATTTGCTATATAGAGAATATAATAGAAGTCAGAAGTCAAATATATTAACACCACTACAGCAAATCTATTCTTTGGATGCTTGAGATTTTGTACTAAGTTGTAGGATTTTCATGCATTTTATGAAATTGTTTGCTGCTTTTCATTTTATTATCTAGCTAAGCATCAAAAGTCAATACCTCAAATTTTTAGTGTAGCAAGTGTATACATTTAATGTTTTCAATTTAATAGGCACACACAATCATTTGATCCCTGTATATTGTTATTGCAGATACTTCCAGACCCTGACTATGATACTTTTATAATATCTATACGAGAAAACTGCAAAAAAATGGGCTTGATTGCAGTCAAAACGTTTATAGCAAAAGTGCTTGAGCTGTATGAGATGATTGTTGTAAGGCATGGCCTCATGTTAGTTGGTCATTCCTTTGGATCCAAGACAAGCATGTACAGGATTCTAGCACAATCCTTAAATGATCTTTCTCAGAAAGGTCTGGAAACGGCAACAAGGTACAGATTTCCTGAATTTAAGCTTTCCTAGAGTGTTCCAGCATAAACACAATCCTTTATCACAAAGTTTGTGACATATATAATGTATTTTATGATAAAGTAAAAATTCATTTAAAAAATTTGTGTTGCATGGATAAGATATATTTTCTTTTGGGAAAAAAAGAGACTCTGATTAAGCATGAAAGAACCTCTCAGAGAAAAGCTTAGCGGAGAAATTACATCATGCGAGGCATGAGAAAATAAAACCAAATGGCCTCTAGAAATCTGAAAGAAAAGAGTGATTTTTTCATCTTTGGGGGATTTCGAGAGTCTCTTCCGAAATAATTTCTGCAGATCAGCAAAAATCTGAAATTCTCCCATTGAGAGAAGCTCTAGTGTGCTTCCAGCCTTTAAGGCTGAGCTTAAACCCCATTGGCATCACTAACTATGTATCAAAAGAAGGGGGGGCTCTTCTCTCGGTGCCCTGCATCAATCCTTACCACTCCTTGAGGTCCCATTGCAGATACTTTATGGGGACACCTCCACAGAGCCAAAGCCTCCATGAACCCAAAGGGAATGTGACCTGGGCTAGAGTCTAGGTATCATTCTAACTCCAAAAAACACTATTCTACATGACCTATAATCCTGATAGACTAAATGACAATATGCATAAGAATACCATCCATAGATCTAGATAACCTACCCCCAGAAAAACTTTCCAATCACCCATAGTGGACAGTGGAGGCAGGGCCCACCGACTCCCATCTGGACCACTGCATGTAGTGTGACATGCCCAGTGATCTGCCATGCTCATCTAGTATGCAATCATTCCACATGACGGGCTTCCTGTCAATTTCTTCACGAGAGGAGGGTGGAACTCTCCGAAGAGTACTTCTAATGCTGTCCCAAGCTTTCAGAATGGCAGCCATGAGAGGGGAGGTAGGAGATCTGAGATGGGCTGACGTAAAGATCCACCATCTAGGGCTGTTGTCCATCCAATCTCCTCTTTGAGAAGGTGTGCATGTCTACATACTGCGAGCAAGGCTCTACACTGCAAGGCTGGATCAATAATATTGAGACCCCCTTCCTTTGTGGGCAGAATAAGAGTCTCCCAAGCCACCCTGGCTATCACATCTAAAGTGCCGTCTAATCCACTCCACAAAAAATTCCTAATAGGTCTCTTGAGCTAAGTGATACTGCTTGTAGATCGGCACCAACAAGAACAAACAAACTAGGCTGTAGCCAACAGTACCTGGTTCACAACCACCACTCTGGATGCAAGGTCAAGTCTGGCCGAACTCCAAAATAGGAGTTTCCTCCTGATGCTCTCCAACACGGGAGCAAACTGCTGTGCTGGAGAAATGCCCACCCCAACCTGGCATCCAAGATACCTGATGGAGACATCCCTCTGAATCCAAGTAAATCCAATATCAGCACCCCAATCTGGAGTGTCCTCATCACTAATCCAAAAACCATTGGATTTGTTCCAGTTAATGTGAGCCCTTGCTGCAATGCAAAACAAATCCAAGGCTGTCCTGAAAGAGGTGAGTATCTGTGGAGTGGCATCCAAAAAAATAGCAGTGTCTTAGAAATATGCAAAGTATTATAACAATGCTTATTTATACACAAATCTTTACATGAATCTTTGGAAATAGTGAGAACATAATGGAATGGCTTTTGAAGAAACCCACATGTAGAGTACACTTCTCTATGAAAATTCCCTTATGATCCTTCTTACAACTTTTACTTAACAGGGGGTGACATTGAAAAACCTCTCTCAACCTATCTTCATGAAAGGGTTTCTTCAAAGAAAACTCATTGAAGCAAGCCATCAAGGTAGTTTCGCCAGAGAAACCCCTTTGAAGTAGGCCTTCCAAGGTAGTTCCAAGGTAGTTTCGCTAGCGAAACTACCTTGGACAACACTTTTAAAAGTGACATAACTTTCACATCCAATGTCCAAATATAGTCATTCAACCACTCAAATTGATTGAAAAATCCCATTTGAGCACATCTATGGGATTATAAATATTGCATATATAGTATTAAATATTACATGTATTTTATGAGAGTGATATATAAGCCCAAGTTAATACTTATTTATAGTAATTTAAACTTATTTAGAAACATGTCTATAAATATCTTGTTATTTATGCTATAAAAACACTAGAAAGATATTGCCATATGATATAAATGCGTTTAATAAATAATTAAATATGTATAATATTATTACATTGAGAGTGATTATGAGGGATGTTTATTAAAGGAATTATTTTTCAACACTTTATTTAGGTAATAACAGGGGTACAAAGGGATGTCTATGAATAAGAAAATTTATGTTATGTAAAAATGAATGAGTGATTAGTTTGTATATTTTTATGATAAATGGATCTAGTTCTAGTGAAAATAAAAGTGTAAAAACCATGTTTCCTAAAGACATACAGTTTTTAAAATCTCTTAAAAAACACACTCGGATAAACCTACTCATAGGTTTTTGCTCGTAAAATTGACGCATCCCTTATGATAGGGTAGACTGGGGCTTTCTGGAGGGCACACTTACTCGCTTTGGTTTCTTAGATGCATGGTTTCTCAGATGCATGGATCAGAGGGGTGTCAGCCCTCTACAGATCAGCCCACAGCCAGGTTCTTATTGGTGGACTCTGGGGGGACAGGTTTGAGATTACTAGATCAGTCTACCAGGGATGCCCTCTAGCCCCCTTTCTGTTCTTATTTGTGGTTGAAGCTATGAGCTATTACATTAGAGCTCAAGTTGATATTGTAGGGCTCAGCCTTCCATTGTGGTAGGAGGATGAGCTCTTAGACAATCAGTTGGAAGATGATATGGCTGTTTTTTTGGATGCCACTCCATAGACACTGACCTCATTTAGGACGGCGTTGGATCTGTTTTGCATTGCGGTAGATGCACACATTAATTGGAACAAATCCAATGGTTTTGGATTAGTGATGAGAACACTCCAGACTGGGGAACGACATAGGGTTCACTTAGATTCAGAGGGTGTTTCCGTCAGATATCTAGGGATGCTAGGTTGGGGTGGGCATCTCTCCAGCACAACAGTTTGCTCCCGTGTTGAAGAGTATCAGGAGGAAACTCATCTTTTGGAGTTTTGCCAGAATTGACCTCGCATTTAGAGTTGTGGTTGTGAACCAGGTATTATTGGCCACTGCATAGTTCATTTGCTCTTGTTGGTGTAGGTCTAGAGGTTGTATCGCTCAACTCATGAGATCTATCAGGAACTTCCTATGGAGTGGTTTAGATGGCAGATGTTGTAGCCAGGCTGGCTTGGGAGACCCTCATTCTCCCCATAGGAGAAGGAGGTCTCAATATCATTGACCCGAACTTGCAGGGTATGGCCTTGCTCTGCAAGTTTGTAGTACGTGGATTGAGATGTCTGGAAAGGAGCCCTGGAAAGATTTATTCTCACGCAACATTCAATGTGAAAAACATGGTTTGATGTGTGATCGACCATGCGAATCATATCCGATGCGCACGATACTTTGGAGGTGACTCAGCATAGGTGACATTGACATGCATGCAAAGCGAGATGACCACCGGATACGTGCAGGTTCCAATAACACACCTCGATGCAGGTTTTTTCATCTCATGGGGGAGATTGGATGGACAACATCAGATGGATCCTTACTTCAGCCCATCTCAAAGCTCCCCCTTCCCCTCTCATGGCTGCTATTTTGAAAGCTTGGGGCAGCTTCAGAAACACTCTTCGCAGAGTTCCACCCACCTCTCGTGAAGAAATTCACAGGAGACTCTGGTTATACGGTGGTTCCCCTATTAGGTTCCTGCAGTGGGACCCAGGGGAGTGGGAATGGATTGATGAGGGGCACCGAGAGAAGAGCATCCCCTTCTTTTGTATACAGTCAGAAATGCCCGGAGATTTTAGCTCAGCAGTAGAGGTTGAAGGCTCTCCAGAGCCTCTTATTGGGATAGTTTTCAGATTTTTGCAGTTGTGCAAAAAAACCTTTGGCGTAGGCGAGGGTTCATAGGCTCACCCTTCCCAATCTATGGCCATTCTATGGACTGATACTATACACACACTGATGGCCATCTAGGCGAGCATGCAGGGATCCTCCAGAGCAGCTACAGCCAGGAGAGATACTTTTTTTAGAGTTTAGAGAGGATCTCCTTTCTTCTCTGAGTATTCTTCATGGTTGAGGTGGCATTTTCAGCCTTCACCTTGGATTTTTGTTAGCTCTTTTTGAGCTGGGTTTTTTCTCATGCATGGCATGATGTACTCCCGCATTAGAGCTTGCTCTTGCGGTTTTCATTCATACTTAATTAAGCAATATTTTTGAAAAAAAAAATCTGAAAACTTTATCGAGGAGGAGCTCTGGTGGGCTTCAAGCCTCTAATGCTAAGCTCGAATCTCCTGGCATTACCAACTATGTATCGAAATAAGGGGAGTCTCTTCTCTTGGTGCCTTGCATCAATCCATTCCCACTCTCCTCAAGGTCCCACTACAAATACTTTATGGACACACCTCCATAAATCCAGAGTCTTCATGATCCCAAGGGAATGTGACTTAGGCAAGGATCTAAGTACCATCCTAACTCCACAAAACAATGTTCCACATGACCTATGACCTTGACAGGTCAAAATGCAATATGCAAAAGAATGTCATCCATCAATCTAGAAAGCCTGCCCTAGAGTGAACATCAAAGACCAAGAAATCTCCATCTGATCACTGTAGTCCCACAACTTAAAGGGGGACCCCTGATCTAGAAAAGGCTTTTAGTCACGTGTCACCAAAGAGAACTAACTTCAAGAGTATAGTTGCATCAAGTCTATTGGATTCTCCTTGCACTCCCTCTGAGGTGGCTTACTAGCTACAATCTGCGATCATCCAAAAGACATTTGAAGATCCTCCAAGAATCAACATAGGAAGTAGGACCTCTCTCCCAAAAGGACCAGAATATATAGTGGGAGATACCTAGTGGTCTGCCATGTTCGTCAAGTATATGATCATTCCACATGATGGACTTTGTGTCAATCTCTTCTCGAGAGAAAGGAGGGAGTCTTTGTTTCAGGATAGTAGCCATAAGAGGACAAGAAGGAAATCTGAGATGAGGCAATAGTATTCTAGCTTGGGCAAAGATGTCAAATTATTCCCCAATAGTACTTAGAGAATTATCCCCTCAGAAGGAGGTGCATATTCTTGATGCCTTGGAGGGAGTAGAACAGGACACAACAGAGATTTGGTAGTTGCCCCCTAGGATGGTTGGGCCAACTGGGTAGCACAACTATGATCCAAGGAGTAGCGAGAAGTTACAATCATAGGCACTATAGAGGCAACATTTCCTTTGTGATAGGAAAGAGCATTGAGACAAGACTTGGCTTCCATAGAGATTGAAAAAGTAGGACTTAGCCTCCAATTGGCTTGCGGACAAGCATGAGAGCGCACCTTGAAATTTGGGCCATAGAGATCCACATAGTAGAGTTCTCTTTCCACGCCTCTAGGCCACGTTCGTTCTAGCAGAGGGATTGGATGACCAAGCAGCTCTTTCACAATCGACAGGGCCCTAGCTCCAATAACTATGCAATGATGAGAGTGGCCAGATCCACTTGGACCCTTAGGAGATTCTAGAGATGACCACACAGCCTTTTACTACCATCTATTCAAGTCAGAGGAGGAGATCCCATAGGTTCTTTCAGCCTGGGAATTTGTGTGGACATACACTCCTGTAGTAGTCTCCCAGGCATGAGGAGATAGTTGGATGCCCCATTCATAGATGAGGATCCCTCAAGGCCCTCCCATCGCAGAAGTACCCAAAAGAGGATGGCTTGAGCCAAAATTTCTTTAGGTGCTTTTGGTAGTATATTCATGATCTCTTGTGTGTGTAGAGTAGCGGCAAAGCTCCGCTTGTACTTGCATAAGGCTAGGAATAATCCCTCTTAGAAATCCAACTTGCATATTCTACATGCAAGTTCTACATACGATTTCTACATGCAACATGTGAGTTCTACATGCAACGCCTACATGCGAGTTCTACATGCAAGTTCTACATGCAACTCCTACATGCAACTCCTACATGCATGTTCTACATGTAAGTCCTACATGCAAGTGCTACATGCAACTCCTACATGTAAGTTCTACATGCGAGTTCTACATGCAACATACTTTTTTGGTAAAATACAGTGTATCTATATTCTCATAAATTTACAAGATGGGAAGTCTCCCATACACTGACATTAGACTCCAAACTAGAGCCCAATGTAAAAAACTCAAAAACAGATAGAGAACACTTCAAGGCTAGTAGCATCCAAGTCCCTTCTTGCAGCAAAATTGTCATATAAGGATTGCTTGAGAGACATTCTGAAGAAAATATATGCTTGAGGAAACTGTTGACCCATCCTGGAATGCAGTCTCTGAGTCCAAATGGTCCATAGTACCCAAAAGCGAGTCCAGTGAAAGAAGAGGAGGAATGGAGACATCTGAGATGAGAGGCATCCAAACATCCAGAAAAGTTTCCCAAATCTGATCGAGGGAAACCGAAGCCGCAGCAAATGAGAAATACGAGTGATCAATATGCGAGAGTGTGGGCAAGACCATAATAGATGAGGAACTGTTTCACAGTGATGAGAGCAACGGGGACAGGATGGGGAAGCAATGCGGCGTGCTGCCAATTTCGCCCCAATGGAAAAAGCTCCCACTATACATCTCCAAAAGAAAAACCTCTGTTTCAATGGAAATTTGGCTTTCCAGATTTTCATGAGCCGTGATTGCCACCAAGATAGAGGCCTATCCAAATTCCAAAGAGTGTTGGCATGCTTATCAATCCATGGCGGTGGAAGAAGAAATCTGTAGACCTTCGAGGAGGTCAAATTATGCATTGAGAGCGTATGAGTAGCAAGAGGTAAGGAAGTCAATTTCCAGTCTAGTAATCTGTCCTATACAAATAGTGGAGGGACCGGAACAACTGGCTGCAACATAGTTGAAAGAGTTCTCCAAATGGACCTATGATGTAGACCCAAGGAGAATGAACTGCAAGCTTGTGGAAATGAAAGCATACAACCTTGTTGATCCACAACATCGGCAACAAATCTGATGCCCAATTTCATGAGATTGTATGCTTTAATAGGTGCCTGTAAAGCAAGAGGCGATTCAAACACCTTGCTCCAATGGATGCTTTCCAAACAAAGAGAATTACCATGATGAGAAGAAGCACCTGTCCATTTTGCATATGAGAGAATTCTCTTCCAATCATGAATAAAAGCATTAGAAACAGGGCAACCAGGAATTTTCCCCTGAAATGTGGTCATGACTGCTTCCCAGTGATCTGTAATCCAATGCCCATATGCATGAGACGCCATGTTTCCACACATTGCTGCTAACATAATAGCCCATGGCTGTTTTTGCTGAAAAAAATCAGCAATCATAGTGCTCTTTCTTGCCAACATATGAACCTGGAGATTGAGAATATTCAGCCCCCCATGAGTCTTAGGTGAACAAATAGACTGCATAGGTAGTAGTCGCAAAGCCTTTTTATGAGATTTGCTTTTCCAAAATATCTCTTGCCAACATATGAACCTGGAGATTGAGAATATTCAGCCCCCCATGAGTCTTAGGTGAACAAATAGATTGCATAGGTAGTAGTCGCAAAGCCTTTTTATGAGATTTGCTTTTCCAAAATATCTCCATAGCCTGAGACATATAGGAAGCCAAATGCTTGAAAGACCAGGGAAGAAGAGGCAAATAAAATTGCACATATGCCATAATGATGGACTGTACTATCCGAAGTCGAACATGTAAAGGCCAAGTGGACAAATGCCAGTATTCCAGCTTCTTGTTGATCTTTTGAACCACCCATCTGAGCTGTTGTTGCGGAGTAATATTCCAGCCAATGGGGTAGCCTAAATGCTTGACAATAGTGTGGGAAGAGATAATGTGACCTGGCCAGAGAAGTGCATGCCAATCAGCTTCTTTCAAACCTAGAAGTTTCGATTTCTGAAAATTGATTTGCAGTCCAGCAGCTATGCCAAAGTCATTCAGTGTATGCATCAAGTGAGAAAGGTCACTTTGAGAATTCCTGGGCATAAAGTATGAATCATCAGCATATGCTTGTGCAAGAAAAGACTGTGCCCCTGGAATTTGCAAGCCATGAAGCTGTCCTGTATCTGCAAGATAGTCCATATGCAATAGTAGCGGATGGGTAGCAATGGCATACAGTAAAGAACTAAGAGGGCAACCCTGTCTCACTGACCGGGTCATAGTCCAGGTTCTTGACAACCCACCACCAAGCAAACACTGCGCTGTGGCCTGAGAATAGAACCAGTATATGATATGGACCGAGTCGAGAGGGCCAAATCCCAATTTATGCATAGTCTGAGAGATAAAATCCCAGTGGACAGTATCAAATGCTTTCGCAATGTCTACTTGCAGAATGAGAACGTCTTGTTTAGAATATTTGGCATACTCAATTGCAAGCAAAGCATTAGAGATATTGTCAGTGATCTGCCTTCTGGGGACAAACCCATACTGTCTAGGATGAAGTCCTACTTGCAAAAAGAATCGAACTCTGAGGACAATCATTTTAGCAATGAGTTTGTAAATAACAGGCATGAGAGATATAGGCCTCCAATCAGCCATCGTCTCACACAAGCTTTTTTTGGGAATCAATTTGACTAAGCCATGTTTCCAGGATGGGGGAAGAGATTGTTCTGCCCAAGCATGATTGATCATTAGAAGAAGAGTGTTTTTGAGATCACCCCAAAATGCGCGGAAAAATTCGACAGTCTATCCATCCCAACCAGGAGAGCTGCTTTTGCGTAGATGACTCAAAGCATCATCCAGTTCACTAAGCATAAAAGGCTGCTCCAATGCATAAGCCTGTTCCCGAAACAAAATGGGCTGAACATGCATAAGAAATTGAGACCTAGCTGTATCCACCTGCATCAGATGATCAGGCTGAAGAGAAAGGAGATGCTGGAAATGACTAGAACATAGCGATTCCAATTCTGATTTGGAAGTGGTCCAAGTGCCATCATCTTTCTTGATCCTGCAAATATCCTCCTTTCGCCTATCCGCATGAAGACTTCTAAAAAAGGCTTTGGAGGAACAGCCCTTATCCAAAAGGGGTTTCATGCGTTGCCATTTCTTTAATTTGCGAAGATCATTTTGGTGGATGATATGAACCGCATAGGCACAAGAATCCTGCTCAGAAGAGGTAAGCTGCCTATGAGAATTGATTGCATCCATTTGTTGCTTGTGAGATTGAGCCCATTTCAGCTTGAGCCTGAGGTTTCCCATGTAACTCCGTCCATAATCTTGAATAACAGCCTGTAAGCGATGAGCAAGGCTGATCCAAGAAAAATCCATATCCTCCTGAGCATGTAAGAGAAGGGGACGGACAGCCACTCTCACCATGTTCTGAAATTGTTGATGAAGCAAATAAGCACCATTAACATGGAGCAGGCGACGACCAAAGAAAGGCATATCACCTGTTGCCTACATGCAACATACAACTCCTACATGTAACTTGCAACTCCTACATGCAACTTCTATATGCAAGTTCTACATGTAGAGAGAGAATGTCTTACAATTCCTACATGCAGAGAGAGAAGCTCTCCAATTTATATAAATATCCCATAATGGAATAAAGCCCACACTCTTTGGGACATTGTGTGGAGTTCTACTTTGGTATTCCAAGCAATTGTCTCAAGTGTCCATGCTTCCTTACACTCCACGTCCAAAAGCATGTCCTAACCTTGCAACTCCTCCTCCCCTCTCCTCCTCCCTCCTCCTCCTCCCTTCTCCTCCTTCTCCTCCCTCCTCCTCCTCCTCCTCCTCCTCCTCCCCCCTTCTTCTCCCCCCTCCTCCCCCGTTCTCCTCTTTCTTTCTTTCCTCCTCCCTCCTCCTCCTCCTCCTCCTCTTCTCCTCCTCCTCCTCCCTCCTCTCTCTTCTTTCCCCCATGCTCTTACACCTTCTTTCTCTCCCACTCCTATGCTCCCCCTAAACCCTTAGTTTCTCAACCCTTAACCTCCATGATCTATGAGGGAGACGAGTCCTCCACCATGTACTCTACCCTGAACCTTGGATCCTCCTTCTAACCCTGAAACTTCTTCTAAACCCTGGAACCTCCTTCTAAACCTTGGAACCTCCTTCTAACCCTTAAACTCCTCCTAAACCCTGCAACCCCCAATGAAGGCAAAAACCTTCATTACCTCAACCATGATGATGCGCGTTCCTTTTACACATGCATGCACTATGTTTGCTTACCACACTTAAGCCTACGTCTCCTACAGGAATATGACTCGAGGTCCTAAGCTACATGTATACTACAAACAACCCCTATATATCTGTAGGTGATAAAAAGCCTCAGAACCTTGCATACTGAGAATACCCTGCTCTTTCTGCGGAAGCCGTGGAAAAGAGCCAACTTTTGGCGCCGCTGTCGGGAAGACTAGCATCTTAAGTAACGAGTAAACATACGCAGGTATGTGAAAAAGACAAACTACTTCAAACTTTCACGAACATATCACTCAAGAGCTAGGAGAGCTAAAATTGGAACCTCCTTCTAACCTTGGAACCTCCTTCCAACCCTTAAACTCCTCCTAAACCCTGCAACCCCCAATGAAGGCAAAAACCTTCATTACATCAACCATGATGATACGCGTTCCTTTTACACATGCATGCACTATGTTTGCTTACCACACTTAAGCCTACGTCTCCCACCGTCGAGGTCCTAAGCTACATGTATACTACAAACAACAACCCCTATATATCTGTAGGTGATAAAAAGCCTCGGAACCTTGCATACTGAGAATACCCTGCTCTTCCTGCGGAAGCCGTGGGAAAGAGCCAACTTTTGGCGCCGCTGACCAGCGTCTTAAGTAACGAGTAAACATACGCAGGTATGTGAAAAAGACAAACTACTTCAAACTTTCACGAACATATCACTCAAGAGCTAGGAGAGCTAAAATTTTTCCATGCGAGTTCTACATGCAAGTTCTACATGCAACTCTTACATGCAACTCCTACATGCATGTTCTATATGTAAGTCCTACATGTGAGTTCTACATGCAACTCCTACATGTAAGTTCTACATGCGAGTTCTACATGCAACATACAACTCCTACATGCAACTTGCAACTCCTACATGCAACTTCTATATGCAAGTTCTACATGTAGAGAGAGAATGTCTTACAATTCCTACATGCAGAGAGAGAAGCTCTCCAATTTATATAAATACCCCATAATGGAATAAAGCCCACACTCTTTGGGACATTGTGTTGAGTTCTACTTTGGTATTCCAAGCAATTGTCTCAAGTGTCCATGCTTCCTTACACTCCACGTCTAAAAGCATGTCCTAACCTTGCAACTCCTCCTCCCCTCTCCTCCTCCCTCCTCCTCCTCCCTTCTCCTTCTTCTCCTTCCTCCTCCTCCTCCTCCTTCTCCTCCTCCCTCCTTCTCCTCCCCCCTCCTCCCCCGTTCTCCTCTTTCTTTCTTTCCTCCTCCCTCCTCCTCCTCCTCCTCCTTCTCTTCTCCTCCTCCTCCTCCCTCCTCTCTCTTCTTTCCCCCATGCTCTCACACCTTCTTCCTCTCCCACTCCTATGCTCCCCCTAAACCCTTAGTTTCTCAACCCTTAACCTCCATGATCTACGAGGGAAACGAGTTCTCCACCATGTACTCTACCCTGAACCTTGGATCCTTCTTCTAACCCTGAAACTTATTCTAAACCTTGGAACCTCCTTCTAAACCCTGGAACCTCCTTCTAAACCTTGGAACCTCCTTCTAACCCTTAAAATCCTCCTAAACCGTGCAACCCCCAATGAAGGCAAAAACCTTCATTACCTCAACCATGATGATACGCGTTCCTTTTACACATGCATGCACTATGTTTGCTTACCACACTTAAGCCTACGTCTCCCACCGGAATACGACTCGAGGTCCTAAGCTACACGTATACTACAAACAACAACCCCTATATATCTGTAGGTGATAAAAAGCCTCGGAACCTTGCATACTGAGAATACCCTGCTCTTTCTACAGAAGCCGTGGGAAAGAGCCAACTTTTGGCACCGCTGCTGGGAAGACTAGCGTCTTAAGTAACAAGTAAACATGCGCAGGTATGTGAAAAAGACAAACTACTTCAAACTTTCACGAACATATCACTCAAGAGCTAGGAGAGCTAAAATTTTTCCAACTCAAGTAGAAATAAAAATTAAAAAAAAATAATTCCTAGCTGAAACTCTTCGTTACCGGTTTAGGAAAATGCATGTTTTTTGGAAAAATAACACCTTAAGAAATAACTTAGACCATGTGATGGTTGTCAGAGTGTAGAGCTTGAAATTCCGAACATTTCTCCTTTCTACGGAAACACATTCGGACACAACCACCAAAAGTTATGGGCAATCAACGATTAAAGGTTCTAAATGCCATAATCCAAAAGAAAAATTGAATTCACCTTCCTAGTCAAATGTGGACAAATTCAAAGCTGCACATGTATTTGACTACTCAAACGTGGACAAATTGAAAGGTGCACATGTGTTTGACTAAATCCACAGCTCCCCCTCCTTCTCTATAAAAGTACACCCATCCCTCTCATACTTCATCTTTCACATCTTGCCTCCATCCTCTTCCCCATTCCGAGCCCTACGTAAGACACTCCTCCCTCTCCATCGATCACCACCCTACTCCCATCCTCACAGGGTAAGTTACTTCGAGCCCATCTTGCAGCGATAACCTAGTCATCCATCCACCATCCATTGGTCCTCAACAATCCCGTTACATCGAGAAAGACTTGGAGAGCGTTCAGGTGACCAACTCTTCCTCCCTTTGGATTTTTGTCAAAGTTTTTCGTCCATCAAGTTTTTTTCTTTTTTCTTTGTTCCCCTTCCCCCTCCACCAACATTACCTCCACTCCCCCCCCCCCTTCCCTTTTTCCCTGCCCCCCTCCACCACCACCCCTCTCCACCACCCCCCCTCCATCTCCACCACCCCCTTCAACCCCCCCTTCCCTCCACCCCTTCCATCTCCACCATCCCTTCCCCCCCCCCCCCCCCCTCCCCCCACCCTCTCTCCAGCACCACCCTTTATCCCCGCCCCCCCCTCCTCCATCTCCACCACCCCCCTTCCCCCCCCCCTCTCTCTCTCTCTCTTTCTCTCTCTTTTTCTCCCCCTCCCTCTTCTCTCTCTCTCTCTCTCTCTCTCTCTCTCTCTCTCTCTCTCTCTCTCTCTCTCTCTCTCTCTCTCTCTTTCTCTCTCTCTCTCTTTCTCCCCTTCTCTCTCTTTCCCCTCTCTCTTCTACTTCTCTCTCTCTCAAGACCAAGGTTATGGTTTTCAACACCTCTGATCGTATTTACAGCACGGATGAGTTTTGCTTCACTTACGACGGACAGCCCATTGAGCTTGTTAGAGAGTACACTTATTTGGGGGCAGTTTTCAGGGGACCGGTTTTCACCATGACATATGCAGCACGAGATAGGATTAGTAAAGGGTATGCTTCGTTGGCTCATCTTGAGCGTCAGTGTTTTCAGTCCCACTTTCAGCATCCCGATACGAAATCCTTGCTTTTTGATACATTGGTGAGACCAGCTGCGATGTATGCAGCTCCTTTCTGGGCAGGAGACCTCGGCACTATAGATTGGAGACGAGTAGAGAGGTTACAGATCATCATGTTCTCTCGGCTCATTAGGGCCAAGGCTACAGTTCCGCACGAGATCATGCTAGCAGAGTTTGGAGCTACTCCCCTTGCATTGGATGCAGCGTTTCAGTTGGTCATGTATTTGCACAGGGTTAGGGAGTTTGGAGACTCAGCAGCAGGCAGAGCTCGGTTGCCATGGTTAGCACTTGCATCTTCTATGGAGTTGGCACGATCTGGGGCCCGATACTGCTGGTACTTCAGACTCACTAGGTGGCTCACATCTCTTGGACTAGACATGGATAGACTGCCTCCCTTCCGATACAACATAGATGCCCCTCATCTCGAGTTGACTCGCCACGAGCTTAGCCAGGTCACGAGAGCAGACTTGCTGCAGCTTCATACGTATCGCACTTGGATTTATCCCATGCAGCTTCCGATGAAGATGGCCACATATCGTGACCACTTCCTTCGGATCTCAGAGGATGGATTTGTCATTCCACCAGGCTATACAGGTATCCACATGTCCCACTCACTGAGGATTGCCCTTGGCCAGCTTAGAGTCTCTTCGCATCAGCTCTAGATAGAGGCTGGTAGGATGCGACGCATGGAGGATGGACGGCGACCAGGCCGAGAGACCAAGATCTGCCCTTGTTGCACCATGGGAGAGGTGGAGTCAGAGGAGCACTTCATTTGCAGATGCCCGCTATATTATGAGCTCAAAGGTAGATTCCACTGTCTCTTCACGGATGGCTTTGGACCTCTCTCACGAGTGATGGACTACGAGGATCAGCATTGCCTAGCTCTTTATGTCAGGGAGGCCACTATGCTTCGACGAGACTACCTCAGAGACCATCAGCACAGACCGGAGTGTGATAGAGCCCAGCCTGATAGAGCTCAGGCACACGCTATACCAGAGGACAGAGACCAGGAGGAGCACGAGGAGGTCAGAGCCCACACAGGACACATGCCTCCACCCTGTGGATGTACATATGAGATGGTTTGTAGACGCCGCAGGATCTTGTTACATAGGGGACGTACTCGCCGCTTCATCTCCAGACAATCCAGAATGATGGCAGCTTTTTGAAAGAGACTTACTCATGGAGATCTCGCCCCACTAGCCGCTCACCTCACCTTTGCTCAGATTTGTACTCTCATAGCAGGAGGCAGAGTCGATGGACAGGATTTCCAGTATTATTTTGGTTCTCAGACTCCGTGACACCTGGACTTGTATCTTTGCATTGGCATATTGTACTCATCCCCCCATTTTGCACCCAGAGGCGGTTTCCTTGCATCTAGTTTACTTTGTATTTAGGCTCAGATTTGACATTATGTACTTTCACTTGCATTGTATTGCGTAGCACTTAGATGATATTCGACGGTGCCTCTTCTTTGTGGCACGTTGATTTTGTGCTATCTTGTATGCAGAGTTCTTGATGTCCCATGGGCCCATTTTGGCCTTTAGTGGACAATAATATACTTTCTTTCTTTCTTTCTTTCTCTCTCTCTCTCTCTCTCTCTCTCTCTCTCTCTTCCCACCCTCTCTCTCTTTTCTCTCTTTCTCTCTCTAACCCCCTCTCTCTCTCTCTCTCTCTCTCTCTCTCTCTCTCTCTCTCTCTATTTTTGGTACTCTATTTCATTTCATTTTGTATCTAGGATTTTTGTAGCCATTTTTGGCATCTTAGCTGTATTACGATGAGGCCACCTAGTTGGCGCATCGTTGATGATGTATTTTCCTTTCAGATGATTTTGTGTCCCATAGGCCATGTATGGCCTTCCGTGGACCTTTAATAAAATTTCTTTCTTTCTTTCTTTCTCTTTACGATGAGGCCATCTAGTTGGCGCATCGTTGATGATGTATTTTCCTTTCGGATGATTTTATGTCCCATAGGCCATGTATGGCCTTCCGTGGACCTTTAATAAAATTTCTTTCTTTCTTTCTTTCTCTCTCTCTCTCTCTCTCTCTCGCCCCTCACAGCCCCCCCTAGCAGCTCCCCCCCTCGCAGCCCCCCCTCGTAGCCCCTCCCCCCCCTCGCAGCTCCCCCCCCTCGAAGCTCCCCTCCCCCCCCTCGCAGCCCCTCACCCCCCCCTCGCAGCTCCCCTCTCCCCCTCGCAGCCCCTCACCCCCCCCTCGCAGCTCCCCTCTCCCCCTCGCAGCTCCCCTCTCCCCCTCGCAGCCCCTCACCCCCCCTCGCAGCTCCCCTCTCCCCCTCGCAGCCCCTCACCCCCCCCTCGCAGCTCCCCTCACCCCCCCCCTCGCAGCTCCCCTCTCCCCCTCGCAGCCCCTCGCAGCTCCCCTCTCCCCCTCGCAGCCCCCTCTCCCCCTCGCAGCCCCCCTCTCCCTCTCGCAGCCCCTCGCAGCTCACCCCTCCCCCCCCTCGCAGCCCCTCACCCCCCCCTCGCAGCTCCCCTCTCCCCCTCGCAGCTCCCCTCTCCCCCACCCGCAGCCCCCCTAGCAGCTCAGCCCTCCCCCCCTCGCAGCCCCTCACCCCCCCCTCGCAGCTCACCCCTCACCCCTCGCAGCCCCTCGCACCCTCGCAGCCCCCCCTCGTAGCCCCTCCCCCCCCTCGCAGCTCCCCCCCCTCGAAGCTCCTCGCCCCCCCCTCACAGCTCCTCCCCCCCCCCCTCACAGCTCCTCCCCCTCGCAGCGGCTCACCCCGCTCAGACCCTCCCCCTCGCAGCTCAGCCGCTCAGGCCCCCCACCCCGCTCACCCGCTCATTGCGCATTGGCAGCGCTCGCCATCTCCTGCTTCTCAATGCCGCCGGTTTCCCGTTTCCCGTAATTAAACATGGCCGACATCATCGAGCATATTACAGAAGGAGCAACAGCAGCAACATCAATGGCCTCCACGACCGACATGCTGCACTATAGTAGAAGAGGACTTGCATCCTCTTCAAAGGATAGAGCAGTACCCGCACTTGCCGCACTCCCAGTCGCAGGTACACCGGTTTCAGCTCCACTATCTCATCTTCCGCCCAGCGCAGTGCCCGCACTTGCCGCACTCCCAGTCACAGGTACACCGGTTTCAGCCCCATTATCTCATCTTCCACCCATAGCCACCTTGTACCCGCAGTTTTTTTCACCCCTCCCCTCTCAGGTCCCTTCTTCTCCTACCCCTTCTCCAACTTTAGCCTTCCCCTCCTCTCCATCCTCGGTACCCGCTTTCTCTCCCCCTCTCCAGCCTTCTCCCTCATCCCCGCTACCCACCTTACCGGTTTCCCCCCTTTCCCCCCTTTCTCCCTCTCTTTCTCCTGCCATGCCTTGCACTGTTTGTCCTTGCCAACACATCCTACCAGAGCTTCAGCACTTTCTGACCCACCTCCGAGATGCCCTTCAGATGCTTCACAGGAAGGACGAGACCATTGCTCTACTCACAGCTCAGGTTGCATCTCTTACTGATCGAGTGACACAGCAGGACCGGGAGATCTTGTCTATTAGAACAGATATTCAGGTCTTACAGGCGACTCATAGGACTCTTGCTGGAGAGATTCATGGACACACAGAGCGAGTGCAACAGATCGAGACTCGCGTTCAGCACATAGACACATCTCCCACTACAGCAGTAGCAGCGGTTGAGGAGCGTTTGACCTCCCTTCAGACAGAGGTCCAGAGAGCCACAGAGTGGGTGGATGTCGTCCGCCGTCAGCCATCACAGCCTCAGAGATCGACTGTATCAGCTACATTGGCCGAGTCACAGCAGAGGGCCACAAAGGCCCTCAACATTCGCATTCGTGGTATCTTGCCCTCGGAGACAGAGTCCACGATGACACAGGCTGTGACCTTTGTCTCTCAGACATTGGGAGTACAGGATCATGGCATAGTAGGAGCATATAGAGTCAGGAGAGATCGTACTAGAGAGCAGCCCCTCATTATCAGATTCAGAGATGCCCAGGCACGTCTAGCTGCCCTCAGGAGGAGAGGGACACTCAGAGACCACCCACAGATTTCCATGGACGAGGATCTGACTCAGATACAGGTTGAGGAGCGCAAGGCGCTCATGCCTCAGAGAGACGCAGCCCGAGCTCAGGGCAAGTGGGCAGTGATCAGGGATGGCAGACTCATCACAGGCACCTTGAGGCGTGCTCCCACAGTGCCTAGGGATGACAGACCAGCAGATATGGCCCCACCTCCACCTCCTGCTCCGACCGCCTGACGGGACAGGGCTCATGGGACACACCACCTGTCAGATAGTCTACGCATCGCTGTATGGAACTGCAATGGTTCTTTTACAGCACAGCCAGGCAATCTACGGGGGGCTTTCTTTGGGAGAGATATCATCTTTTTCACAGAGACACACGAGAGTCCAGAGAGACCTTTGCCACGAGTGACAGGATATACATGGAGATCTGCCTTCAGACAGCACACTCGAACATTTGGAGTGAGAGGATCTGGAGGAGTGGCCATTTTGGAGCTGCGATGTATGCAGCTCCTTTCTGGGCAGGAGACCTCGGCGCTGCAAATTGGAGACGAGTAGAGAGGTTACAGATCATCATGTTCTCTCGGCTCATTAGGGCCAAGGCTACAGTTCCGCACGAGATCATGCTAGCAGAGTTTGGAGCTACTCCCCTTGCATTGGATGCAGCGTTTCAGTCGGTCATGTATCTGCACAGGGTCAGGGAGTTTGGAGACTCAGCAGCAGGCAGAGCTCGGTTGCCATGGTTAGCACTTGCATCTTCTATGGAGTTGGCACGATCAGGGACCCGATACTGCTGGTACTTCAGACTCACTAGATGGCTCACATCCCTTCGACTAGACATGGATAGACTGCCTCCGTTCCGATACAGCATAGATGCCCCTCATCTCGAGTTGACTCGCCACGAGCTTAGCCAGGTCACGAGAGCAGACTTGCTGCAGCTTCATACGTATCGCACGTGGATTTATCCCACGCAGCTTCCGATGAAGATGGCCACATATCGTGACCACTTCCTTCGGATCTCAGAGGATGGATTTGTCATCCCACCAGGCTATACAGGTACCCACATGTCCCACTCACTGAGGATTGCCCTTGGCCAGCTTAGAGTCTCTTCGCATCAGCTCGAGATAGAGGCTGGTAGGATGCGACGCATGGAGGATGGACAGCGACCAGGCCGAGAGACCAGGATCTGCCCTTGTTGCACCATGGGAGAGGTGGAGTCAGAGGAGCACTTCATTTGCAGATGCCCGCTATATTATGAGATCAGAGGTAGATTCCACTGTCTCTTCACGGATGGCTTTGGACCTCTCTCACGAGTGATGGACTACGAGGATCAGCATTGCCTAGCCCTTTATGTCAGGGAGGCCACTATGCTTCGGCGAGACTACCTCAGAGAGCACAGACCGGAGCGTGATAGAGCCCAGCCTCATAGAGCTCAGGCACACGCCATACCAGAGGACAGAGACCAGGAGGAGCACGAGGACGGCAGAGCCCACACAGGACACATGCCTCCACCATGTGGATGTACATATGAGATGGTTTGTAGACGCCGCAGGATCTTGTTACATAGGGGACGTACTCGCCGCTTCATCTCCAGACGATCCAGGATGATGGCAGCATTTCGGAGGAGACTCACTCATGGAGATCTCGCCCCACCAGCCGCTCACCTCACCTTTGCCCAGATTTGTACTCTCATAGCAGGAGGCAGAGTCGATGGACAGGATTTCCAGTATTATTTTGGTTCTCAGACTCCGTGACACCTGGACTTGTATCTTTGCATTGGCATATTGTGCTCATCCCCCCCATTTTGCACCCGGGGGCGGTTTCCTTACATCTAGTTTACTCTGTATTTAGGCTCAGATTTGACATTATGTACTTTCACTTGCATTATATTGCGTAGCACTTAGATGATATTCGACGATGCCTCTTCTTTGGGGCACGTTGATTTTGTGCTATCTTGTATGCAGAGTTCTTGATGTCCCATGGGCCCATTTTGGCCTCTAGTGGTGGCCTCTAGTGGACAATAATACACTTTCTTTCTTTCTTTCTTTCTCCCTCTCTCTCTCTCTCTCTCTCTCTCTCTCTCTCTCTCTCTTTTCTCTCCCTTTCTCTCTCTACTCCCTCTCTCTTCTCTTCTCTCTCTAGAGAGCATCCCCTCATTATCAGATTCAGAGATGCCCAGGCACGTCTAGCTGCCCTCAGGAGGAGAGGGACACTCAGAGACCACCCACAGATTTCCATGGAGGAAGATCTGACTCAGATACAGGTTGAGGAGCGCAAGGCGCTCATGCCTCAGAGAGATGCAGCCCGAGCTCAGGGCAAGTGGGCAGTGATCAGGGATGGCAGACTCATCACAGGCACTTTGAGGCGTGCTCCCACAGTGCTTAGAGATGACAGACCAGCAGATATAGCCCCATCTCCACCTCCTGCTATGACCGCTTGATGGGACAGGGCCCATGGGACACACCACCCGTCAGATAGTCTACGCATCGCTGTATGGAACTGCAATGGTTCTTTTACAGCACAGCCAGGCAATCTACGGGGGGCATTCTTTGGGAGAGATATCATCTTTTTCACGGAGACACACGAGAGTCTAGAGAGACCTTTGCCACGAGTGACAGGGTGTACATGGAGATCTGCCTTCAGGCAGCACACTCGAACATTTGGAGTGAGAGGATCTGGAGGAGTGGCCATTTTGTACAGAGAGCATCTCGATCGGATCATCACAGTGGAGAGAGCGGATTCACATGCCCGGTTCTTGTGGGTACGCATCTGCCGCAGAGCCTCTCAGCGAGATCTTTTTATTGCAGTTTGCTACTTCCCCCCGGCGCAGTCGATCTATTCTTCCACTGGACCAGGCCAGTCCATATTTGAGGATCTCTCAAGAGACATTGCAGATTTTTCACATCGCGGAGAAGTCATCCTTTTAGGAGACTTCAACGCGAGGACCTCAGACACAGACAGGCCCTCACTTATGACTTCTGAGGATCCGGTCATACTCCCAGCATTTCACGATGATAGCCTCTGTCGGACTTCATCAGACTGCACAGTACAGCCCACAGATCAGGGACGTCAGTTACTGGAGCTCCTCACCTCGCACAGTATGGTCATTTATAACGGCTTGTCCAGGTGGCCACAGTCTTCCATGCCTACATTCTCTTCTACTTCTGGGCGTGGTACTAGCGTGATTGACTACATCATAGGTCCCTCGACTCTAGTCCCTTCCATCCATAGCCTTACTGTTAGCCCCTTCATGCCCTCTGCCGACCATGCACTCATCCACTTTACTTTGACTAATGTCTCCCATGACCCACCCCCCCCTCGTTATCATGACCGCCAACCCTATTACGAGGTTCATTTCGACCACCAGTTCGATGATGTATATAGCCAGAACCTCAGCCGCCTACTCCGTCCTCATCTATTAGATGCTCTACCATCCACGCAGGACCGGTGGGAACTTGTACATACTTCACTCGTTTCTGCCGCTCACATGTCGTTCCCTGCCACATGTCATTCGTCTAGTCCCCCACCGGTTGGTCTTGTTCCTTGCAACGGTTGGTATGACGAGGAGTGTAAGGAACTCTGCAGGAAACTTCACCTTGAGACCAAGGAGAAGTCTCCCCTCCTTGCCGAAACCAAGAGAGACTACAAGTGGTTGGTTAGGCGCAAGAAACGCCAATTTCTAGCCCGGAATGAGGAGGAGCTGAGAAGCTTGCTTTTCAGCTGTGACTCCAAGGAATTCTGGAGAAAATTCCTCCGCTCGAAGTCTCAGAGCCCCCTCACAGATCCACGTGTCTGGTCTGCATACACTTCAGCTCTATACGATGTTCCAGATCAGCCAGCCATCGATTTATCCCATTCCCCTAGGCCAGCTTCATCTAGTCTCTTCACACCAGAGAGTGTCCGTGCAGCAGTCCACCGATTGAAGAACGGGAGAGCTAAGGATCATGATGGATTGCAAGCGGAGTATGTAATCCATGGGATTGATGCCTTAGATTTTGTTCTTTCCCGTCTCTTCAATGAGTCTGTTTGTACAGGCCTACCACAGTCCTGGTTAGGCAATACCATAGTACCTATCCACAAGTCGGGGGACCCTATGGAGCCGTCGAATCACAGGACCATCATGATTGGCCACGTTATGGCCAAGATCTATGCATCAGTTTTGGAAAGCTGTATAAATGACCATGCCGAGATGACAGGACTCAGAGCCAGAGGGCAGGCTGGATTTCGCAGGGATCATTCGACACTTGACCACATCCTCACACTCAGGGCACTGGTAGAGGAGGCGAAGTCACGAAGGCAACGGCTTTATTGTTGCTTCGTGGACTTCAGGAAGGCATTTGACACAGTTCCGCGATTCAGATTGTTTCAGAGGATTTGCCAGATGGGCTTCAGTGGAGAGATACAGTGGGCTATCATGGCTTTGTATGAGAGGGTCACTGGTCGGGTTCGGACATGTGAGGGGCTCTCAGAGGAGGTATGCAGCACGATTGGGGTGAAGCAGGGTTGCCCGCTCTCTCCTACTCTCTTTGGATTATATATTGATGAGCTAGAGATGTTTATACAGATGACAGGCGGTGTGGGCTCTACTCTCTCAGGATCCTCCATTCCTATCCTCCTGTATGCGGACGATGTGGTTCTCATTTCCTCTACTGCTCAGGGCCTCCAGGCACATATTGAGGCACTCCACAGGTTTTGTCAGGACAGGGGGTTGACCGTAAACCTTGGCAAGACCAAGGTTATGGTTTTCAACACCTCTGATCGTATTTACAGCACGGATGAGTTTTGCTTCCCATATGACGGACAGCCCATTGAGCTTGTTAGAGAGTACACTTATTTGGGGGCAGTTTTCAGGGGACCGGTTTTCACCATGACATATGCAGCACGAGATAGGATTAGTAAAGGGTATGCTTCGTTGGCTCATCTTGAGCGTCAGTGTTTTCAGTCCCACTTTTAGCATCCCGATACGATATCCTTGCTTTTTGATACATTGGTGAGACCAGCTGCGATGTATGCAGCTCCTTTCTGGGTAGGAGACCTCGGCGCTGCAGATTGGAGACGAGTAGAGAGGTTACAGATCATCATGTTCTCTCGGCTCATTAGGGCCAAGGCTACAGTTCCGCACGAGATCATGCTAGCAGAGTTTGGAGCTACTCCCCTTGCATTGGATGCAGCGTTTCAGTCGGTCATGTATTTGCATAGGGTTAGGGAGTTTGGAGACTCAGTAGCAGGCAGAGCTCGGTTGCCATGGTTAGCACTTGCATCTTCTATGGAGTTGGCACGATCTGGGGCCCGATACTGCTGGTACTTCAGACTCACTAGGTGGCTCACGTCTCTTGGACTAGACATGGATAGACTGCCTCCCTTCCGATACAGCATAGATGCCCCTCATCTCGAGTTGACTCGCCACGAGCTTAGCCAGGTCACGAGAGCAGACTTGCTGCAGCTTCATACGTATCGCACTTGGATTTATCCCACGCAGCTTCCGACGAAGATGGCCACATATCGTGACCACTTCCTTCGGATCTCAGAGGATGGATTTGTCATTCCACCAGGCTATACAGGTATCCACATGTCCCACTCACTGAGGATTGCCCTTGGCCAGCTTAGAGTCTCTTCGCATCAGCTCGAGATAGAGGCTGGTAGGATGCGACGCATGGAGGATGGACGGCGACCAGGCCAAGAGACCAGGATCTGCCCTTGTTGCACCATGGGAGAGGTGGAGTCAGAGGAGCACTTCATTTGTAGATGCCCGCTATATTATGAGCTCAGAGGTAGATTCCACTGTCTCTTCACGGATGGCTTTGGACCTCTCTCACGAGTGATGGACTACGAGGATCAGCATTGCCTAGATCTTTATGTCAGGGAGGCCACTATGCTTCGACGAGACTACCTCAGAGACCATCAGCACAGACCGGAGCGTGATAGAGCCCAGCCTGATAGAGCTCAGGCACACGCTATACCAGAGGACAGAGACCAGGAGGAGCACGAGGAGGTCAGAGCTCACACAGGACACATGCCTCCACCCTGTGGATGTACATATGAGATGGTTTGTAGACGCCGTAGGATCTTGTTACATAGGGGACGTACTCGTCGCTTCATCTCCAGACGCTCCAGGATGATGGCAGCTTTTCGGAGGAGACTTACTCATGGAGATCTCGCCCCACCAGCTGCTCACCTCACCTTTGCTCAGATTTGTACTCTCATAGCAGGAGGCAGAGTCGATGGACAGGATTTCCAGTATTATTTTGGTTCTCAGACTCCGTGCCACCTGGACTTGTATCTTTGCATTGGCATATTGTACTCATCCCCCCATTTTGCACCCAGGGGCGGTTTCCTTGCATCTAGTTTACTTTGTATTTAGGCTCAGATTTGACATTATGTACTTTCACTTGCATTGTATTGCGTAGCACTTAGATGATATTCGACGATGCCTCTTCTTTGTGGCACGTTGATTTTGTGCTATCTTGTATGCAGAGTTCTTGATGTCGCATGGGCCCATTTTGGCCTTTAGTGGACAATAATACACTTTCTTTTCTTTCTTTCTTTCTTTCTCTCTCTCTCTCTCTCTCTCAGTGTTGTGTGCTCTCTCTCAGCCCGCTCAGCCTCAGCCCGCCACTCACCCGCTCAGCCTCAGCCCGCCACTCACCCGCTCAGCCCCTTTCCCTCCGCCTCAGCCTCTCTCGCAGCAACAGCTCCCTCTCCTGCTCAGTCGCAACAGCTCCCTCCTGCTCAGCCCCGCCAACAGAAAACTTGTTAGGTCTCTCTCTCTCTCTCTCTCTCTCTCACAGCCCGCTCAGCCTCAGCCCGCCACTCACCCGCTCAGCCTCAGCCCGCCACTCACCCGCTCAGCCCCTTTCCCTCCGCCTCAGCCTCTCTCACAGCAACAGCTCCCTCCTGCTCAGTCGCAACAGCTCCCTCCTGTTCAGCCCCGCCAACCCTCCCTGCGCAAGCTGCTCCTCTCTCGCCTCCTGCCTGTTGCTCCTGCTCAGCCCCGCAACCTCCCTGTGCAAGCCAGTAGCTCAGCTCCCTGTTGCTCCTGCTCAGCCCCGCAACCTCCCTGTGCAAGCCAGCAGCTCAGCTCCCTGCGGAAGCCTCTGTTGGAAGGGAAGGGGGTTTAAGGAAAGTCTTAAACTTCTCTCTCCCCCCCCCCCCCCGTGCGAATAGACTTACACCATGGCCCTTAGAGGCAGTTTTGAGCAGAGAATTCAGCACTTCCAGGAGTAAGGAGATGCCACAAACAAGGAGCTCCACCATGGCCCTCCAAGGAGCAAAAGTAGAGAAAGATAAAAGCATAGGCAGCAGTACAAGAGCCGAAGAGGCAAGTTCTTCTTTACCCTTAACATCTCCTTCCCCACCACCTCCAACGACCTCCCTTGCCTCCACCCCAACCCTTTCTTACCCATCTACTTTACTCAATCCTCCTGTGGCTCCGACCCCATCTCCTTTACTTCCATCTCCCCCATCACTTCCGGTTACCTCCCTTGCCTCAATCCCAACCCTTTCCTACCCACCTCCTCTACTCAATCCTCCTCCTCTCCCTCCTTCAGTCTCACCTCCTCCTCTTGCTCCCGTTCATTCCTCCCTAGCCCTTTCCCTTGCTTATTCCTCCCCTCTCCTAGTCCCTACCCATCCTCTTCCTTCCTCTTCCTCCCCTCCCCTAGTCCCTATCCATCCTCTTCCTTCCTCTTCCTCCCCTTCCCTATTCCCTACCCAGCCTCCTCCCTCCTCTTCTTCCCCTCCCCTAGTCCCTACCCAGCTTCTTCCCACCTCTCCCCACCGACCCTCCCTTTCAGCCCCTTCCTCCCCTAGTGCACGCTCTTCTTCGGTCCCTGACTCCCTACTTCCTTCTACCGGATCTCTCTCTTCAGGACCTCCATTTTCTGCACCCCTCCTTTACTCACCTTCTTACCCTCTTACCCCCTCATCCTTGTACCCCCTCTCCCCTTCACCCTCCACAGCGGAAGCAGTCCTGGCAGATAATCTGCGATTGAGAGATTTAGTTATGCAGTGCATGGAGACTTGCAGACTTCAGGGCGTTGCGATTCAGTCTCTCACAGCACAGATACACACACTGACTGATCAGCTATCGACAGTTGAGAGTCATAGATCTGATCAGGACTCCCATATTCGCCAGCTTCATACCAGAGATATTGATCGGGATATCCAGTTACGGACACATGCTGAGCGCATAGTGCAGCTGGAGACACGCATTGAGGAGCATGTTGTGGCATGCGATGATCGCCTCCAGCAGCTGCATGTAGCTCCTCCAGCTAGTGCAGCAGTTGAGGAGAGGTTGGCCACACTGCAGACAGAGGTACAGAAGACCTCAGAGTGGGTGGACGTTGTGCGTAGAGCCCCACAGGCCCAGCAGACCACAGTCTCTGAGACTATTGCCGAGAGTCAGCGGCGAGCTCAGAAGGCCCTCAACATCCGCATCCGCGGAGTTGAGCGATCAGATACGAGATCAGCCATGGATCAGGCGACAGATTTCATATCTGGGACACTCGGAGTTCAGGATCATGGCATAGTAGCTGCATATCGAGTGGGCCGGGATCCAGCACGGCACCAGCCACTTATCATCAGATTCAGAGATGCTGAGGCCCGTCTCGCAGCATTACGAAGGAGATCCAGATTGAGGGACCATCCACAGATTCACATGGATGAGGACCTTACAGCTCTTCAGTGGGAGGAGCATAGACGTCTCATTGCACAGAGGGATGTTGCCCGTCGTGAGGGCAAGTGGGCCGTGATCAGAGAGGGCAGACTTTTGATAGGAGCTATGCGATCTAAACCGGCTGGAGCCCACAGTTGACGACACGAGGCCTATGGGACACGTAGTCTGCCAGATAGCTTGAGTTTCGCAGTTTGGAACTGTAATGGTTCCCTCACAGCTCAGCCTGGCAACTTACGAGAGGCCTTTTTTGATCAGGACATCGTCTTCTTTACAGAGACCCATGAGAGCCCAGAGAGAGGCTTGCCGCAGGTGACAGGGTATGCCTGGGAGTCTGTCTTTCGACAGCAGACTAGACGATCAGGAGGAGTCAGAGGATCTGGCGGTGTGGCAGTTCTTTATAGAGAGCATCTCAGATCGATACTCACAGTCATGAGCAGAGACCATCGGGCCAGATATCTTTGGGTACGGATCAGGAGACCCCCCCTGAGAGACTTGTTTATTGCAGTATGCTACTTTCCCCCGAGACAGTCTCGTTATGCCTCAGATGGACCAGGACAATCACCTTTTGAGGATTTGTTAGCCGATGTATTGGAGTACTCACGCCGCGGAGAGGTCATCCTTTTAGGAGACTTCAACGCGAGGACATCAGACAGACAGGCAGAGATTTTGGACTTTGCTGAGGATCCAGTCTTAGTTCCAGCTGCCCCAGATGAGAGTTTTCCACGCTTATCTTCAGATAGAGGGGTAGAGGTGACAGATCAGGGACATCGCCTATTGGAGCTTCTCTCATCGCACGGCATGGTCATTTATAATGGACTTCGACAGTGGCCGCATTCATCCACAGCCACATGTTTTCCCTTCGCGGGTGGTGGCACGAGCGTCATTGATTACATAACCTCACAGTCGACCCTTTTATGCCTTCAGCCAATCATGCACGTCTGCACTTTATTCTTACCCAGATTCCTCATGCCCCCCCTTCTAGACATCATGAGCGTCAGCCATACTATGAGGTTCATTTTGACCACCAGTTTGATGATATTTATAGCCAGCACCTGAGTGGTCTTCTCCGTCCGCACCTTCTCGATGCCCTACCCTCCACACAGGATCGGTGGGACCTTGTACATACCTCCATCATCTCAGCAGCCCACAAGTCCTTCCCCGTCACTTGCCACACATCCAGTCCTCCACCAGTCGGTCTTGTGCCTTGTAATGGATGGTATAATGAGGAGTGTAAAGAACTCCGCAGGAAGCTTCGCCTTGAGACACAGGAGAAGTCTCCCCTCCTCATTGAGACCAAGAAGAGTTACAAGCGTTTGGTGCGATGCAAAAAGTGCCAATTTCTAGCCCAAAATGAGGAGGAGCTGAGAAGTTTACTTTTCAGCTGTGATTCCAAGGAATTCTGGAAGAAATTCCTTCGCTTGAAATCTCAAACTCCTCTTACAGACCCGCAGGTTTGGCTTGCCTATACTTCCACTTTATATGATATTCCAGACCAGCCACAGATCGACTTATCCCATGTGCCTAGACCCACCTCCTCTGCCTTATTCTCATCCAATAGTGTCCGACCAGCAGCTCATCGTTTGAAGACTGGGAGAGCTAAGGACCATGATGGATTGCAAGCGGAGTATGTAATCCATGGGATTGATGCCTTAGCTACAGTCCTCTCCCGTCTTTTTAACGAGTCCATTTGTACAGGTCTTCCACCTAGTTGGCTAGAAAATACCATAGTACCCATACACAAGTCGGGGGATCCTTTGGAGGCGTCGAACTACAGGACCATTATGATTGGCCATGTCATGGCCAAGATTTATGCGACCATTCTAGAAGGACATATAAATGACCATGCCGAGGCGACAGGCATGAGAGCTAGAGGGCAGGCAGGATTTCGTGCAGAGCACTCGACTCTAGATCATATCTTCACACTCAGGGCTTTGATTGAGGAGGCGAAGTCACGTAAGCAACGGCTCTATTGTTGCTTC
This sequence comes from Dipteris shenzhenensis, assembly GCF_047967505.1. Classification (NCBI taxonomy): domain Eukaryota; kingdom Viridiplantae; phylum Streptophyta; class Polypodiopsida; order Gleicheniales; family Dipteridaceae; genus Dipteris; species Dipteris shenzhenensis. The sequence continues at coordinate 58,044,396 of NC_141600.1, read as the reverse complement.
GTGGACTTCAGAAAGGCATTTGACACTGTGCCGCGTTTCAGACTCTTCCAGCGACTCCGTGACTTGGGATTCAATGGGGAGATTCAATGGGCGATCATGGCCTTGTATGAGAGAGTCACAAGTAGAGTCAGGACACGGGCGGGGCTGTCGGGGGAAGTACGCAGTACGATAGGGGTGAAGCAGGGGTGTCCTTTGTCTCCGACACTCTTTGGTCTCTATATCGATGAGTTAGAGATGTACATACAGACGATGGGTGGTACAGGTTCTTTACTGGCAGGATCCACGATACCGATTCTCCTCTATGCAGATGACGTGGTTCTTATTTCTTCCTCCCAGCAGGGTTTACAGGCACATCTCCATGCACTCCACAGCTTTTGTCAGGACAGAGGGTTGTCTGTAAACCTTGGGAAGACCAAAGTCATGGTCTTCAACACGTCATACCAGGTTTATAGGAGAGGCGAGTTCTCTTTCACATTTGATGGGCAGGAGGTGGAGCTAGTCAGGGAGTATACATATTTGGGTGCCACATTTAGAGGTCCAGTCTTCACCATGACGCATGCAGCACGAGATAGGATCAGTAGAGGGTATGCCGCCTTGGCTCTTCTCGAGAGGCAGTGTGCACAGTCACATTTTCAGCATCCCGACATGAAGTCCTTACTTTTCGATACGCTGGTGAGACTTGCAGTCATGTATGCTAGCCCCTTTTGGGCAGGAGATCTCAGCGTTGCAAATTGGAGACGAGTAGAGAGGTTACAGATCATCATGTTCTCCAGATTGATCAGAGCGAAGCCCACGGTACCGCATCAGATTACGTTCGCAGAGTTCGGAGCTACACCCCTAGCGCTAGATGCAGCATTTCAGTCAGTTACGTACTTGCATAGGATCAGGGCGCTCGGAGACTCAGCAGCAGGCAGAGCACGATTACCGTGGCTAGCACTGACATCCTCGCAGATGTTAGCGGAGAGAGGTCATACTTTTTGTTGGTACCACACACTCTCCACATGGCTCACCTCGCTGGGCTTGGATATGGATAGGCTGCCACCATTTCGATACAGCATAGATGCCCCTCACCTCCCTCTCACTCGACATGAGCTCAGTCAGGTTATCAGGGCAGATTTGTTGCAGCTATACACGTTTCGCACTTGGGTTCATCCCACGGAGCTTCCTACGAAGATGGCCACATATCGTGACCATTTTCTCAGGATTTCAGAGGATGGCTTCATCATATCCCCAGGATATATCGGCGTTCATATGTCGCACTCACTCAGGATTGCCTTGGGCCAGCTCAGGGTATCTTCCCACAGATTAGACGTTGAGGCCGGCAGGATGCGTCGTACAGCTACCGGACATAGACCCAGGCGAGAGACTAGGATATGCCCTTGTTGCACTATGGGGGAGGTGGAGACTGAGGAGTACTTTGTTTGCAGATGCCCTTTATATTATGAGATCCGTGGCAGATTTCACTGTTTATTTGGGCACGGATTTGGACCTCTCTCTCGGATTATGGAGTATGAGGATCGGTATTGCTTAGCGTTGTTCATCAGGGAGATCACCAGATACAGAGAGAGATTCCTCAGAGAGCACCGTCGCATCCCTGCCAGAGACCTAGTTATTCATGAGGAGCAGGACGAGGCGCAGGACCATGAGCACAGAGATAGCCCATCTTGCCAGAGAGCACCGATGGTTCCACCCCGAGGATGTACATATGACATGATCCGGCAGCACCGCAGGATGATCTTACACAGAGGCCGTACCCGTCGCTTTATTTCTAGACGACGGAGGATGATGGCAGATTTTCGGAGGAGATTGCTCCATGGAGACTTGGCACCGCCAGCAGCCCATTTGACACTTGCCCAGATCTTCACACTCATGGCAGGAGGCATGGTCGATGGCCATGACTTCCATCATTTCTTTGGATCACAGACCCCTTAGGGAAGACGATGTTCCTCATATTCCATATTTTACATTTTGTATCTAGGCAATTTTGGTACTCTATTTCATTTCATTTTGTATCTAGGATTTTTGTAGCCATTTTTGGCATCTTAGCGGTATTACGATGAGGCCACCTAGTTGGCGCATCGTTGATGATGTATTTTCCTTTCGGATGATTTTGTGTCCCATAGGCCATGTATGGCCTTCCGTGGACCTTTAATAAAATTTCTTTCTTTCTTTCTTTCTCTCTCTCTCTACCCCCCGGCCATCCGCTCCCTAACCTCATTCTACCTAAAGGGCTCTTTAGCCCTTCTATTAAAGTAAGGGCTTAAAAGTCCTTACTACAAAACTCTCGGCGCCCGCTCCGCCAGCCTCCGTCCCACCCTACCTCCTCCATCCGCCCGCCCCGCCCCACCCTATACCTCCTCCATCCGTGCCCCGCCCCTACCTCCTCCATCTACGATCCCCTCCCAAATCCCCTCCAGCCACCACCCCCCTCCCATCGGCCGCAGCGCGACACCCCCTACCCCCTCCCCGAAAAAAAAATTTAAAAAGAAAAATTAATTTAAATTAATTATTAAAAACATAATAATAATAATAATAAATATAAATTTAGCCCTTAGTTGTTAGTTATGGGCTTGAGGCCCTTAAGGTAGTTAGTGGAGATGGAAGGGGTGGAGGGTGGAGGGGGAGATGGGGATGGAGAAGGGGGAGGGGGAGATGGAGGAGGGGGGGGAAGGGGTGGTGGAGATGGAAGGGGTGGAGGGTGGAGAGGGAGATGGAGGAGGGAGGGGGGGAAGGGGTGGTGGAGATGGAAGGGGTGGAGGGTGGAGGGGGAGATGGAGAAGGGGGAAGGGGAGGGGGGGGGGGAGGTTGGTGGAGATGGAAGGGGTGGAGGGTGGAGGGGGAGATGGAGGAGGGGGAGGGGGAAAAAAGAAAAAAAGAAAAACTTGATGAACGGAAAATGTTGACGAAAAACGAAAAACTTTGATGGAAATCCAGAGGAAGGAAGAGATGGTCACCTGAATGCTCTCCAAGACTTTCTCGATGTAACAGGATTGTTGAGGACAATTGAATAGTGGGTGAATGGCTAGGTTATCGCTGCGAGATGGGCTCGAAGTAACTTACCGTGTGAGGATGGGAGTAGGGGTGGTGGTCGATGGAGAGGGAGGAGTGTCTTGCGTAGGGCTCGGAATGGGGGAGGGGATGGAGGCAAGATGTGAAAGAAAAAGTATAAGAGGGATGGGTGCTCTTTTATAGGGAAGGAGGGGGAGCTGTGGATTCGTCAAACACATGTGCACCTTTGAATTTGTCCATGTTTGAGTAGTCAAATACATTTGCAGCTTTGAATTTGTCCACGTTTGACTAGGGAGGTGGTTTTAATTTTTCGTTTGGGTTATGGCATTTAGAACCTTTAATCATTGATTGCCCATAACTTGTGGTGGTTGTGACAGAATGTGCTTCCGTAAAAAGAAGAAGAGGAGAAGGAGGGAGGAGGAGGAGGAGGAGGAGGAGGGAAGGAGAAGGGAGGAGGAGAAGGAGAAGGAGGAGGGAGGAGGGAGGAGGAGAAGAGGAGGAGGAGGGAGGAGGAGGAGAAGGGGGGAGGGGGAGGGGGGGGAGGAGGAGGAGGAGGAGAAGGAAGGAGAAGAGGGAGAGGATGGGTTGCAAGGTTGGAGGAGAGGGAAGGAGGAGTTGCAAGGTTAGGACATGCTTTTGGACGTGGAGTGCAAGGAAGCATGGACACTTCAAACAATTGCTTGGAATACCAAAGTAGAACTCAACACAATGCCCCAAAGAGTGTGGGCTTCATTCCATTATGGGGTATTTATACAAGTTGGAGAGCTTCTCTCTCTGCATGTAGGAATTGTGAGACATTCTCTCTCTACATGTAGAACTTGCATATAGAAGTTGCATGTAGGAGTTGCATGTAGAACTCGCATGTAGAACTTGCATGTATGAGTTGCATGTAGAACTCGCATGTAGGACTTGCATGTAGAACATGCATGTAGGAGTTGCATGTAGGAGTTGCATGTAGAACTCGCATGTAGGAGTTGCATGTAGAACTCGCATGTAGGAGTTACATGTAGGAATCGTATGTAGAACTTGCATGTAGAACATGCAAGTTGGATTTCTAAGAGGGATTATTCCTAGCCTTATGCAAGTACAAGCGGAGCTTTGCCGCTACTCTACACACACATTCTGTACTACCTAAGTCCATGTTGGCACAGAGACAACAAGGTCTGATCAACGCAAGGAATTCATCAGCATTATATGCTTTTTATTTCGGAACGATATTATGATCAATTGTCTTCATGCTAAGATTTCCAAGTAATTATATATTTCCTTTTCATATTTCAAACAAGGAGTCACTAGATTGAAACTTTGTATTATCCAAGCTTTTCTATTGGATTTGAAGTGTATAAAGAGTTACATATAGCTCAAGTGCACAAGGTCTAAAGACACATTAAAATTATGCCAAGTGGTGGGACATCTAAAATTTCAGCCTTGTGGACCCACCACGTATCAAATCCTTCTTCTTAGCCTTTGATTTGACTTGATAATCACATTCGTAGATATTATTTTGATTATATTCAGGTATATGAGCATGAATTTGCTAGAAAGATTCCCATCACATGCCAAATCTTTTCTTTTAAAATTTTGATTTGACTTTGTAGCATAAATATTTCTCGATTTTGGAACATGAAATTGTGGCTGAATGAGATTTTGACAGGTTTTTCTCTTTGATAGCATAAAAAATCATGCCTAACTGAAATTTTGTTGACTCCCATTTGAGTCCATGAAAATTCTTTGAACAATATAAACTCGCATTATATTCTGTTTATACGAACATTTGTCATGAATCCATACATATCATATATCAAATGTTATTTGGCATTGTAACAGGTATGACGTATTGAATCCAAAGTCCATAACAATGGGCAGTTGTATGGCCAGTTTGACCCTGTTTCACATGAATGGACAGATGGAATCTTAGCTAGACTGTTTAGGAATCAAGCAGCAGATCCAAGTCCTGAAAGGAAATGGCTAGTATTTGATGGTCCGGTTGATGCTATATGGATAGAAAACATGAACACAGTAAGTTGACATTTAGGGTTGTCTTCAATAATTAGGGACGCCTATTGTCCTGCATGAACAATATTATTTCATAAAAAACTTGGTTTAAATTAGAAAACAATAACAAGCTCCCTATAGATTCACAGGAAAGTCTAGGAAGGAAATGGACACTTTTCTACAAGAAATATTTACAATAGAATATATTTTTTTAGTCTCCTTCTAAAAATTATATCCTGTGTCTTCTAGCATAGTTCTTGCAACTCTTCTATCTAGTGACTATCTAGTGATGTGCTTGTTAATTCCAGGATGGACTGTCTAAAAAGGCTGAAATTCCCCCATGAAATGATTTATAATAAAAAATTAGCCAAATCCATTATCCTGTTGCATCAAAAAACTTTGTCAAGGAAACAAGAGGATTGGGGGAAAACCCTTCTCCAAACAATGGATAGATCCTTCAACGGTTGAATCGGCCTTCCACCTTTGATTGACGAATGGCGACCCATCCAGCCAATCCTTGCCCACTTTCACCGACCGTGAGAACGTGTATCTTTTCTAAAGATGAGTTGTTGCAATTACAAAAGGATATGAAACTTGAGAATTCCACCACCCTGTTCGCATGCTTCCATGGGTCACAACCTTCTAGATCACATGCCAGTGACTAGATGCTTGCAACCTTACTTTGGACCTCACCTGGCACCTCACTAATATTCCACTTTTGGACAAGGCGTATTTTGGGTAGCATTTGATTCCCCTAGATCTGCCAGCATAGTGCTCAAGGGTAATCCCTTGGTGCTCAGTTCTAGGAAGATTTTCCTAAAGCCCTTCTGTCCTGGATTCAACCCAGTTGAGAAGGGTAGGTAAACAACCTATCTTTGGCATCGAATTTCTAGGTCTGCCCAAAGGGTACCATCGGCTCCTTACCACGATCGGATTTGCCTTTGGAGTGGTCACTGAGATCCCCCCTGATTTATCATCTTTAGCGGTAGAGGCAATCAAATCATATGGGATTCCTAGAGTTAGGGTCATTGTCTATGACCCTAATGTTTTCGATGCCCACATCATCTCTAGTGATTTGATGGTTCTCTTTTTGGTAGAGACTCGAGATCGTTGGCTAGATAGAACCAATGTTGTATTCGTAAAGCATTTGGTCATTTTGCTAGAGATTGCCGATTGCCCAAAGAAGAGACACAAGAAAGCTTCTGGTGTGGCCCATCATCCTTGACAAAATGCTTTGGTGGCACCACCTTCTCATCCGGCACAAGCTGCATATCCCAATTCTGCTGCCCCATGCTAGGTAGCGGTTAAACTAGTTGCTCCTTCACACCCCCCCCACTTCCCTCGCAAAGCAAGAGGAGCCATCTTTTACCCCAAACCCTATTCCTATTGGGACTACAAATATCCCAGTTATGGTGGTCGTGATGACTACCCCTGACCCTTCTCAGGTTGCACCCAACATTGTCCTAGGCTTAGCCTTGGATATGGCCACGAATGTTTCTCCTACAAATCCTATTCGGTGCTTAGCCCTTGCATTTCCCTTCCTCTTTTTCTCTTTAGTCTCCCTTCAGTGAAGTGAAAGAACATAGTGGTAGGGAGAGAAGCAAGATAACAATAGGAACGAAAAGGAAAGATAGCAAACATAATGAAATGGAAATAAAAGGAAACATAGTAAACATAGTGGAAAGGAAATGAAAGCAATGAACAAGTACTCACATATAGACCAAAGTAGCTTGTACTTGAATGAGTTGAGCGACTTGAAAAGTGACATATACAATGCCTTTATAGGATAGGCGCACACACACTAAGTACCAAATGTATATGGGATAACTTCCAATATGACACGTGGCACTCCTAGACACCTAGTACTATAAAAATCACACAAGGACTCACTAGAACACACCAAAACTGACTCACACTCCCCATGGAGGAAACGTGAGGGACTATTGGCATGGAACCCAGAACAAGATCTATGATGGTCATCGGACAATGCGATGTTAGAACTAGACATGGCTCCCATGCAATCTCAGAGGCTAAAGTCTGAGCATGGTTCAGAGGTCGAACTGAGCACTCTGTCCCAAACATGACTCAGAGGCTCATGTCTTAGTATGGATGCATGACCGACACAAAGGTCTAGGAAACCAAAGCACCAACATTCTCAAACTCAAATCCAGGCCTGATAGATAGACCCATCTAAGACCAATATAGAGTAGGTTCCCTCAATACATCCCCCCTTGGCTCTAGGGACCAATGAGGGACATGGAGCCACACACAAGAAAATAAACAAATGAATACATCATTTTAGGCGGACTATCCAAGGCAGAGAACCTTTATTGACTCAAGAAAACCATATTTGCAATCATTTTGGGAGACTACCCAGGGCCGAGTACCCTTGACTCAAAAATATAAAAAATAGGAAATATGTCATTCATTTTCATAGCAAGGCAAAGAACCAGTAAAACATCTCCAAGTGGCTGCATGCACTAATGTGCATAGGCCGCTCAGGAGCTCTTGCGAATTCTCCCAGCTCCCTCCCATCTACCTCATCCCTCGCGCTGCGCTGCCACTTACCCTCCTCCCTTCCTTCTCCTCCTCCGCCTCGTGCCGCGCTGCCACCCTCCCTCCTCCCTTCCTTCCTTCCCCTCCTTCGCCTCGCGCCATGCTGCCACCCTCCCTCCTCCATTCCTTCCCCTCCTCCACCTTCGTGCCGCGCTGCCACCCTCCCTCCTCCCTTCCTTCCCCTCCTCCGCCTACGTTCTCCCCTCCCTGCTGCCGTTTCTCCTCCCCCCCGCCTCCTCCTGCGCCACCCTCCACCTTTCCTTTCCCTCCTCCGCCTTCGTTTCTCTCTCCCCTTTGCCGCTTCTCTTCCCCCCACCCTTCTCCTGTGCACCCCTCCCCCCCCCCCCCCCCCTCCTTTTCGACCTCCTCTTCACCTCGTCCCTTCTCTCCTCTCTTTCCGCCTCCCCTCTGCTTCTCCTCGCCAGCCCTGAGCCTCTTTCTCCTGTGTGCAGCCTGCATAGCCTGCCCTACTGACCTCGGGCAAGCTGTTGCATGGGTAGACATCAGGAGAGACCTCATCGGCTTCAGCGCCCCCCCCCCCTCTTTCTCCTTTGGAGCTTTTGCAGTTTGTTGGTGCGGTACGGCGACCTTAGCCCGAAACTAGTGGCCTAGACGGACCTCCCCCCTCTTTTAACCTATCGCGTAACACTGACAGAGCATCAGGTCTCCTTGGTAAAGTATGCTGCCAACGACTTTACCCACACTTCCGTATATGGACGAGTCATTGGCTACTCCCCTTCACGAGCAAACATTAGGGACTGGCTTCAATCCACCCTATACCTTGAGGACAGCCACATTGAGGAGGTCGCACTCATGGGACGTGGTATCTTTTGGCTCAAGCTTTCCTCGGCGTAGGCTGCGAGCGATATGGTCAGACGGTCCCCTACCTCCGTGGGTGGGAAGATCATCCTTATGGTCCCGTGGTATAGGGGTTTCAGTGTAGCGGACTTCGATGCCCGCTTCCGCATCCCCTGCCATCCAAAATCCTCATCTTTCTAGGCCTCGCAGCAGAGCTTCGCCCGATCATCAAGGACCTGGGGGCGCACTTTGGCTGGCTCATACAGGACACCTTCGTTGATGCGGCGGCAACCCAAGGGGTTCCACGCGTCAAAGTGGCAGTCTTAGATCCGCAGAGTATTCCCTCAGAGATCGAGATTGAGACGGACGCAGGTGTGGTGATGTAGCGCATTATGGTCACTGGTCGCCCAGATCAGTGTTTGAGATGCCACGGCTTTGGGCACCAGGCGCTCTCTTGCCCTCGCTTCACGAGGACAGAACCCCCGACGGAGGCAGCTCAAGATCCCCCCCACCAGGCGTCGACAACCCCTCCAGAGGAGGAAGGTTGGACTGAGGTCAAAAAGAAAAGGAAAAGAAACAAAACAAAAACCAAAAATCCCCCTCCCCAGCAGGAGACCCCTGAGGTCAGCAGTCAGCAGCAACAGCCCGGTAAGGGGAAGGAGAAAGGGAAGGAGAAGGTCAGCCAGACTCCTCCTCACCTTTCACCCCACCCCCCCCTCCTCCCCCCACCTCCTCGGTTCCCCTACCTCCCCCCCCTCTGGGACCCCCCCCACCACCTTTGATTTCAGCCCCCCCCCTCCTTCGAGCATGATCCCGTCGGGACCCCCCCTCCTCCTTCGGTTTCGCCCCCGAAGATAGCACAGGCCTCCTCCACGCCTACCCCTCCCAGCCCGTTGGAGGGGAGAGGCCCTCCTCAAGCGGCCAGCACTACTCTAGCTCTTTCGACGGCCAGCACCCCCTTGGAGTTCTATCGAGCAGGACCTTGGGACTATTTGGATGCAGCTGGTATTGGCTCCTTCCGTGCATGCCTAGACATCAGCATCTTCTTCCTCCGAAAGGGGGCGAAGGGTAAGGTGTTCGTCCTCGCCCCCCATGATGGTCCCAGCTATTCCTTCACTATCACTAGTGACGGGACTGAGCAATGGACGAATGAAAATGTTTGGGAGACGATTCGTGATCAGTCCCAGGAGCACGTACAGGACTAGATTGGTAGCAGAGCAGTGGAGCTTCTTCAGCAGCAGTGAAAGGAGGGAGACGTTCGTCTGAGATGGTGCCGCCGCGCTAAACGCTTCCGTCTTTTGGTCACCATTCGTCCGCCTTTGGAGTGGATATACGCGGAAGGGCTCCACCCTTGGAGGACCTCAGAGGTAGCGGGCTTCTACAGTATCTCTATGGCTGAGGCTTTGAGTTGGTTAGAGAGAGCTTACCACCGAGCTCTATGGATGATCCGGCCTCACCCTCAAAACCCTCATAGAAGCGCCTTCGTCTGCACACCGGACATCCTCTGACCACCTCGACATCAACCGCAAGCAGACAACTGTTTGCGGCCCATCTCTCCTCTTCATGAGTATACGCATTATCTCTTGGAATGTCAACATGTTCCACTCATCTGGAACCCGTGGCCCCAGGAAGATGGTGCTCAGACAGGAGCTCCAACCAGCTTTGGTGGGAAGGGTAGATGTGCTCCTATTACAGGAACAGAAGCTTTCGGCTTCTCAGACCAGTAAGTGTGGGAAGATCCTCACAGGGCACTCCCACACCTACTGGGAACCTTTGATTGGTGAGCAGGGGAGGAGCGGAGGTGTCTGTACCTCCATCGACGCTCCTCTTGTACAACATGTGTGCGGTTATGGCACCTTGATCCCAGGACGAGCGCTTTGGGTGGGCCTAAATATTGAGGGATCCCGCATTGGCATCCTCAATATCTATGCCCCGACTGACCTAAGACGAAGAGCCGCTTTCTGGAGCTCCTTGACAGACTTATTGCCAGAGATGGATTCTTGGATTGTAGGCGCTCGTCTCGTTCACCGTTGCAGATATGCAGGATGATGTGAGAGATATTGATGGGCAGAAACACCCAGGTGAGGATGGGCTCTCTAGAGCTTTCTTCACCACCTTTTGGGAGCAGATCCACCAGCCCCTGCTCCAGCCTTCCAGCATATCTTTTCCAGCGGACAAATGCCAGAGAGCCTTGCGTTAGGCTTGATTTTTCTCATCCCCAAAGGGGGGGACCGTCAGGAGATCAGACAGTGGCGCCCTATCACCCTCCTTCCCACTACCTACAAAATCCTCGCCAAGATGATCCGTAGCTGCATATGCCCTCTGCTACATGACTTGATCCACGACACCCAGACTGGTTTTGTCCAAGATCGCAGTATTTTGGACAACATCTTCACGTTCTCAGAGGCAACAGAGTGGGGCCCAGCATAGTGGCCAGCACCTAGCCATACTCCTTGACTTTGAGAAGGCGTATGACAGGGTAGACTGGTCCTTCTTGGAGGGCACACTTTCTCGGTTTGGTTTCCCGGACGAGTGGATTAGAGGTATTGCTAGCCTCTACAGATCGACCTCCAGTTGGGTTATCATCGGTGGCAGGATGGGGGAGAGATTCACCCTCGAGCGCTCGGTACGTCAGGCCTGCCCGCTTGCGCCCTACCTCTTCCTCTTCTTTGCAGAGGCCATGGCTCACTTCCTACGAGCCCGTACCACTGGTCTTCCTGAGATGCGCCTCCCTATCAGGGATGATGCAGAACTTCTAGACTCCGAGTATGCAAACGACACGGCCCTGTATGTGCAGGATGATATTGAGTCACTGGAGCGAGTGAGACTGTCTCTAGAGGTTTTCTGCCTAGCCGCTGGGGCGAAAATCAACTAGCATAAGTCAGTTGGTTTTCTTACGGATCCTAGAGCCAGCTCGTAGTGGGGTATTTTCCTGGGGTTTCGTTGGATCCCTAGAGGACAGACGACATGCTACCTGGGCTTCCAGGTAGGGTTGGATACCACGTCGTCTCAGCAGTTCCTACCGGTCCTAGCTTCCATACGACGGAAGCTAGCCTTCTGGAGCATGGCCCGGCTATCTCTGGTAGGCAGGGCCCTTGTGGTCAATCAGGTCCTTCTAGCCACCGCTTGGTATGTGGCCTCTTGCAGGTGCTTCTCGAGATCGTGCGCAGCTGAGGAGACTGGTGCGGAACTTTCTTTGGTCTGGCTCAGACGGTTCCAGCACCACCAGAGCTCCGGTCACCTGGCAGACGGTCATTCTCCCCCAGACAGAGGGTGGTCTCGGCATCATAGATCCAGGATTTCAGAGTCAGGCACTACTTGGCAAGCTAGTCATCTGCGGTCTGACCCCAGGAGGGCAGACGTGGAAGCTCTTGCTTCAACAAGGTCTCAGCGCATGTACCCCCCAGAGAGGGGGGTGATTGGCAGCCTTCTATCCGGTGGATTTTCACTTCAGCCCCACTCCCCCTTCCTCCGCAGCGCCTCCTCTCGGTCTGGAGGAAGCTGTGGCACAGTCTCTCCCAGGTCCCCCCTAGCTGCCAAGAGGAGCAATCTCTGACATCCAGTTTGTGTTCCTGAAGAAAAAGAATGCCTAGGAAACCACCTAAAACATTTGGATGGAGCTGATTCCTGATCAGCTGTCTACAACGGCGATGAGGGATGCTGCCCAATCCCTGTATATTCCAACTGGCTATCCTCATCGGCGAGAGGAAGCGGTTTGGAATACCTTACCCGACCTGGTGGCGGAAAAAGAACCCTCCACCGGAGCTGAACTCCTGCCATATACACGAGGTCCAAGGGGAGGAAAGTCCACAAGTGAGAGAGAGAAAGATCTCTCAAAAGGGATGCCGATAACTGGCTATCAGAAAGTGGAAGGTACAAAATCATCATCTAGGAGGTCAGAGAGGTCCTCCAGAGCGAAAAAGGAGTTCCGGTGAGCCAGTCCTGGGGAGGGGGTACGAAGGATTCCTACCGAAGCAGGGAGAGAATTTAAGACCCCCTTCCCTCTATCCATAGAAAGAGGCACCTGTTCTGAGTCATGATCAAGAAGTGCTGCGGATGAGGTGCCAACAACCTGGGCTAATGAGGAAGGTACAGCCTGTTGATCCTGGGGTGGAGTTGAACAAGGCTCTTGAACACTAGTCTCCTCCCGAGGTTCCAAGGGGGTAGCCTTCGAAGCAGTGGAGGTGTGATCTGAAGTATTAGGGTCCTGGACAATGTCCCTAACCCTGGGTACCCCATCCATCCTGACCACCTCAGCAGTCGAAGAGGGCTCGCCAAGAAAAGGGGGGATCTCTGCTACCACACCAAACCTCTCGCCAATAATTGAAAGAAGCTGGTGATAAACTGAGGGAAGACTAGGGAACCTGATGAAAACAGAAACTCCCTACTTGTCCTCTTCAACTGCATCAAAGCCCAGTTGAAAGGGAAACAAAAAAATCCTCCTATAGCCTAGAAATAGAAACCCGGCATATAACAGGTCTCTCGTGATGTCTGGGGAATCTAGGCACACCTGAAAGAAACCTCGTCCCAATAGACGAACATCCTTAAGGTGGGGGGCGAGCTCCTGGGGAAGCACCGCAAGCATCCAATCTCTAGCTTGTGACTTGGAGGGGTGGGAGCCATGGATGCGTGCGAAGAGAGTCATGGAGCACTCATGCTCCAAATCCTTTTGCAACTGATGCATCTCGTCTTTTGAGAAAGTGATGGTTCTCGCGGCTGGTGTGGGCGGTAACGGATTGACTGAATGGGAACCCATTCGTCAATCAAGGTGGGAAAGGCCAATTCAAACACAAAGAAGAACTCCGTCCGCTTTCTTGAAGCCTAGGAGACCCCTAAAGGAGAATAGGGTACTCCAGATGAAGGGAGAGGGTGAAAGGAAGGTGGGAGAGAGAGGAAAGAGCAAGGAGAGGAGGAGTCAGCAAAGAGAGAGGGGGGGCAGCAAGAGGAGAGGAGGAAGGGAGAGGAGGGGAGGATAGAGGAGAGGAGGAGTGGAGGAGAGGGGGGGGGGGGGGGGAGCGGGGGCGGGGGGGGGCTGTGCAGGCAGCAGCATGGGGGGGGCGTGCAGGCAGGCAGCAGCGTGGGGGAGGAGCTGGCAGCAGCGTGGGGGGGGGGGTGCAGCAGCGCGGGAGGTAGAGAAGGGGAGAGAGGGAGGGGAGGTGGGGGGGGAGGCGGGGGGGAGCAGCAGGTAGGGGGCAGGGGAGGGAGGAGGCAGCACGCGGGGGGGGGCTGCAACAGCGAGGGAGGGGAAGCGGGGGGGGAAGTGGGGGGAGCAGTAGGTAGGGGGGAGGGGAGGGAGGAGAAGCAAGGAGGGGAGGGAGGAGGCGGGGAGAGCAGCAGGTAGGGGGGAGGGGAGGGAGGAGGCAGCGCGCAAGGGAGGAGGCAGAGAGCGGGGGCGGGGGGGGCCTGCAGCAGCGCGCTTTGTTATAGGAGCTTGATTTTGATTTTGGTTTTATTTTTTCATGTCTCGCATGATGTATTTTTCCACTGAGTTTTGCTCTTGGAGGTTCTTTCATACTTAATAGAAGTCCACTCAAAAAAAAAGAGAGAGAGGTGTCTCTATCAGATATTAACGCTACCAGGTCGATATCTCTCCATCGTATAGCAGATTGCTCATGTGTTGGAGAGTATCATGAGAAAAATCATTTTTTGTAGTTCAGCTAGACTTGATCTCGCATCCACAATGGTAGTTGTTAACCAAGTACTGCTGGCCACAACCTTGTTTATTTGTTCGAGTTGGTGCCACTCCAGAAATTACATCACTCAATAATTTCTTGTGAAGCAAACTTGATGGTTTTATAGATACTAGAGCCAAAGTGGCCTGGGAGGCCTTAATCCTCCCCACACAAGAGGGAGGATCAATATCATTGATCCATATTTGCAATGTAGGGTCTTGTTTTTCTAGGTTGTTGTCAAGGGGATTTTGCCAAGATAGGAGCCTTGGAAAGATTTCTTTTTTCATCGTATATAGTCTTGCTCCTTCTCCTTGGGTGGTCCTTGCATGGACAGTATCAGGATAGATCTTTACCTCGGCACACCTTTGGATTCCTTCCTCCCCTTTTATGGCTGCTATCTTGAAATCTTGGGGAAGATTTAGGATCGATCTTTGGAGAATCTCACCCTCTTCACAAGAAGAGATTGACAGACAGCCTATCATGTGGAATGACCTTGCACTTGATGATCATGGCTAACCTCTTAGGGCTTTTGATTACATGTACTGGTCCAGATGGGAGAGAAGAACCAATTCCTTTGTGGGCTTAAATGATTTCAAAAACCTTTCAGATGACCATAAGCTTTAGTTGGTAGTCACCTCAAAAGAAGTGGAATTGAACAAACTAATGCGGCCAAAAGATGTGGAGCACTGATTCAGTAGAGTGCGAGCATCTGTGACAAACAGCTGAAGCAATATGTCTGTGTGCGAGTAACTATCCAGATGGAAAAATGCCAAGGAGAACTCGCCATAGAAAAAGCTGTTGTCAAAGAGGGACTTTGTAATGCCAAAGGAGACGCAGCCTTTTTCTCCACCACTTCATTGGACGATCCATATGCCAAACAATATTTGCTCTGTTGGAAATCCAAGGTGGAGGTAATAACACTCTATACAATGATGACACTGTGATATGTGAAAGCTTCAAAGGACGGACATATGAGGAAGGAGAGCGTAAAATCCAATCCTCAAGCCGATGCTGTATTTCTAAATGAGGTATCGGCAAGTACGGTTGGAGCATTGCTGAAATTTTATGCCATAAAGGACGATAATGAGCTCCCAAGCCGTATTTGCGAGCAGCCAAAGAAAAAGATAGAATTGTGCCATCATCGTGAAGTACATCCGCCACAGATGAAATGCCTTTGAAGGAGAGAAAATAAGAACGTCGAGGTTCTTGTATGGCCAAAGGTGGGTGGAATACTTTAGACCAAAAGAGATTCTCTACCCTCAAAGAGTTGCCCCCCTGCCTTTCCAGATTTGGATTTATGAAAATGTCCCCATGAATTGTTTGCACTGGGAGCCCATGGAGTGGGAGTGGATTGATGTAGAGAACCATGAGAAAAGCCTCCCTTTCTTCTACTACTCTTAGTAATGCGGGGAGGTTTCAGCTTAGTCTTAGGGACTGAAGTCCACCAGAGCTCCTTTGTTGAGGGTTTTTAGATTTCTATAGTCTTGCAAAAAACTTTGTCAGAGAAGTCTATGGAAATCCCTTAGGAATAGATAAATCACTATTTTCTTTTGGATTTCCATTATGGAGGGATTGCAGTGAACCTATGGAGATCATAGATATCATACCAAATGAGACCATTTTCCATGCTTTGGCTTTTACAGCATGGTGGACTCTTTGTTAACCTTTGGAGGGAGGTTTTTGGAGTGAATCTATGATGCCTAATGTTGCCTTGAATTGATAGATTGCATTCATCATTGCATATGAGTTTGCAGAGAGCACGGCATTGCTCACAGGATGAGGAGAGGTAGCTTCTTCATCACTTGGGTATCCATTTCTTGGGGCACATTATGAGGACCAAAGATTTCCATGAGGCAAGACGCTTGGATAGTGCACTCTTGATTTGGAGAGCAACCACCCAGGTCATTTTCCTAGACTTGATACTATCCTCCATCTTTAGACCTCACTCCTCTTTCATAAACACACTTATACTTCCTAGCCCTTTTGCAATGTTTGGGAAGACACGTTCCATACTAATGGCCCCACCTCTAGTAGAATTTAGGGCTCTTCATGTACTGCTGAAGCTAGGATATCATATTTTATGAGAGAGTGGGTCCATGTATTGTTTTCCTCACCCCCCCCATAGCTTTTTTTAGATTCTGGACTGGCTGCCAACCTTCCTCATACAGGATTTTCACAAGAGCTTCTTGTGATCTTATTGTATTCTCTAATTACACTTAATATAAGTCAAATTTTTTGGAAAAAAATGAAGAAATAAGAATATGGATCTTCCCTTTTCTTCGAAAGGAACAATTATCTTTAAAAACACAAAGTTAGCAAGGATTGCTTAGAACATGTGTCCAAAAGAGTCAGCAGGAGATTGCAGTTCTCCTTCTTGATTTTGAGAAGGCCTATGACAGGGTGGACTGGGGTTTCTTGGAGGGCACTATGAGGAGGCTAGGCTTCAGTGATAGATGGATTTTATGGGTCTCCTCACTTTACTCTCACTCTTCTAGCAGGATGGTGGTCTGTGGAGACAGAGGACCGGCTTTTCAGCTATCCAGATCGGTACGACAGGGATGCCCGCTTGCACCTTACCTTTTCCTTTTCGTAGCGGTGGCTATGGGATACTTTATGCAGGCTACCAGTCATGGCACTTTGGGCCTTCATCTGCCTAACCGGCAGGAGTAGGAGCTTCTGGACACTGAGTTTGCTGATGATACGGCACTGATAGTCAAAGGAGATGCATATAGTCTTGCTACTGCTGCGGATGCAATTGACAAGTTCTGCCTAGCCTCAGGGGGACTTGTCAATTGGAACAAATCAAAAGGCATCTGGACTGGAGCTCAGCAGGATACCCCAGCATGGGGAGGAGACAGAGGCTTTGTATGGATACCTAGAGGCACCTCCACGAGATATCTAGGCTTCGAGGTTGGCATTGAGGTGTCCCCGACGCAACAGTTTGCCCCAGTTCTTGAGAGTATATGGAGAAAGCTAGCCTACTGGAGTATGGCTAGACTCTCTTTGGCCGGAAGAGCATTGGTACTACAAAACTTAGGACTCCCTTGGCCAGATGGCATGCTCAGGGGGTGGTGACACTCGGAGATTGGTTCAGGGAAGGTGTGGAGATGTCAGAGGAGGTGATCAGAGATAGACATGGGCCACTTGGACAGATTGCTGCCACCAGATTACTGATCATGAGAGCTATTCCTCAGGAGTGGAGGGATGTACTTACAGATCCAGCCTATGTTGATCCCATTTCTACTTGGTCGGGTTGTTTTAGTGAGGCTGAGCTATGTATTGGAGTTTGCTTAGCCGGCACCATTTATTTATTTTTTTCCATGAAAAAGACTTCTATTAAGTAAGAACAAAAACCCGCGAGAGCAAGCTCAAAGCGGAATACATCATGAAATCATGAGGATAATAAAAAACCCCCTCAGAGTGAGGTGGAAAGAAACCAAGGCTGAGGCTGAAAGTGCCATCTCAACCCTGTAGTAGATTCAGAGAAGAAAGGAGAATCCTTCCATTCCCTGAAGAAAGAAGCCCTCCTAGCTGAGGCTGCACGGGAGTCCCCCTGCATACCCGTCCATACGGCCATCAGAGTGTGTACGATGTCTGTCCAGATACTAGCCAATGTGTGCGAGGGATGAACCTGAGTACCCTCCATAGCCTCTGTGCATCTGGATCTCCAGATATGCCAGGCTGCTATGCTCGCTATAATCTCCCAAGAAGTATCCACAGAGGCATGTACAGCTGTAAAAGGACGGTGTGTAACCACATCCAACGAGCAGAGCTCAACCCGATGATGTCGAACTGAAATGGCCCGGGAGGAGTCAAGTCCCTCATAGAAAACCTGAGGTCCTGTAAGAGAAAGCCAAGCCACCGAGCCCCAAGTCATAAAGAGTGGGGAATGGGCAAAGTGACTGAAGATCCTGGCTATCCCCATCCAAATCAATCTCGCCTGTCTGCAATCCCATAAGCAATGCTGAATAGACTCCGAAGCAGAAAGGCAACGAGGGCAAGTAGGGTCGGCTCCGAATCTGGACCTCCAAAGGTTCACTGCAATCCCTCCATGAATAGAAAGCCAAAAGAAGATAGTGATCTTTCTATTCCTGTGGGATTTCCAGAGCCTCCTCCAGAAGTACCTCTGCTGATCCGCAGTAATACCAAAAGTCTCCCAATGAGGAACTCTGGAGGGTCTCCAACCTCTACTACTGAGCTGAAATCTCCTGGCATTACTGACCGTGTAACGAAAGAAGGGGATGGTCTTCTCTCGATGCCCCGCGTCAATCCACTCCCACTCTCCGGGGTCCCACTGTAAATACCTGATGGGAACTCCTCCATAGAGCCAAAGTCTCCAAGACCCGGTGGAGAGTAACTAGGGGTCAGGGTCTAAGAACCACTCTGAATCTGATCCCTGCATCAAAAGGCCTACGACCCTGATAGGCTGAAAAGCAGACTCAAGCAATATATCATGTGTAGATCTGAGTAATCTGCCACCATCCTGGACACTGAAAACCAAAGCATCCTCCTGTGCACCTCGGAAGGCTAAGACCTGAAGTGGAACCCCGCCTCTCGAGAAAGTACCTGCCCAAGTGGAGGTAGTGAGAGGCATAACATCTGTGTCTATCCAAGCCTCTGGAAGGGCTGACTCAATCTGCAAGATCCTCCCTGCACTCCCTCTGAGATGTCCTATCAACCCTGACTTGGTTTCCTCTGAAAGCCTACGGAAGGCTTTCCAAGATCCCAAAGAAGAAGCAGGTCCCCTCTCCCACCTGGCCCACTGCATGTAGAGTGAGGCACCCAGTGGTTTGCCACGATCATCTAAAATACTGTCGTTCCACATGATGGGCTGCCTATCAATCTCTTCCCGGGAGGAAGGAGGAATCCTCCGAAGAGAGCTTCTGAAACTAGCCCAAGCTTTCAAAATGGCAACCATGAGAGGGGATGAAGGTGATCTGAGGTGTGCTGAGGTGAAAATCCATCTAACACTGCTCATCCAGTCTCCTCCTGAGGAAGGTGTGCACCTCTGTATGCTGCTGATAAGAAAGTCCTTCCACGGTTCCTGTCCTGGCATCAGTCCTCGCACCACGATGCCACCCTGGCTAAGGCATCTGCTGTGCCATCAAGCCCACTCCAGAGAAAGTTCCTGATCGGTCTTCTGAGCTGAATGATGCAGTCCCTAGAACGGCACCAACATGAACAAATAAACCAGGCCGTGGCCAAGAGGACCTGGTTGACCACCACAACTCTAGAGGCAAGATCCAGCTTGGCTGAGCTCCAAAAGAGAAGCTTCCTTCTGATGCTCTCCAACACGGGAGCAAACTGCTGCGTGGTAGAAATACCCAAGCCGACCTGGCAGCCCAAATACCTGATAGGCACACCCCTCTGAACCCAAGTGAACCCTATGTCAAGTCCCCAAACTGGATTGTCCTCATCACTGATCCAAAAGCCATTGGATTTATGCCAATTTATCTGCGCCCCTGCCGCCAAGCAAAATAAATCCAATGCTGTCCTGAAAGAAGTCAATGTCTGTGGAGAGGCATCCAAATAAATCGCTGTGTCATCAGCCAACTCACTGTCAAGCAGCTCCTCTTCTCTTCTGATAGGAAGTCTCAGCCCAAAGATGTCAGCTTGAGATCTAACATAGATGCTCATAGCTTCGGCCACGAATAAAAAAAGGAAAGGAGCAAGGGGGCATCCCTGACGGACTGATCTCGAAATCTGAAATCTCTCACCCCTTACCCCACCAATAAGTACCTGGCTATGGGCTGATCTGTACAAAGAGGAAACACCTCTGATCCAAACATCAGTGAATCCAAAGCGTAGTAGGGTGCCCTCCAAAAAACTCCAATCTACTCTGTCATAAGCTTTTTCAAAATCCAACAGTAGAATGGCAAGATTCTGGCCACTCTGCACGGCCCACTCTGAAGCTTCCCAGAAAGAAAAAATGTTATCAAAAATACTTCTGCCATGCACAAATCCCGTCTGAGTGTCGTGGATAAGATCAGGGAGAAGTGGCTGCAATCGGAGGCTGATAGCCTTGGCCAGAATCTTGTAACAAGTCCCCAGAAGTGTGATAGGCCTCCACTGGGACAATAAATTTCTGCTACCTCCTTTTGGGATAAGGTGGATGAGGCCCTCTGTAAGCGATTCAGGCATCTCGCCAGAGTCCCAAATGGCCTGCATGGCTGAAGTAATATAGTCTCCAATCATATCCCAAAATGCAATGAAAAAAGACGGAGTGAGGCCATCTAAACCTGGGCACTTGCCCTTGTGAAGGGCTGAAAGTGCAGTCCTGAACTCTGTGTTGGTGAAAGGTGCGCCAAGTAGAACATGCAAATCCGGATTCACCAACACTGGGATACTCTGCCAAATAGCCTGTCTAGCATCCTCTATATCGTGTGTCTCAGGATCAGCAGTAAGGAGGGTGGCATAGAAATCTGAAGCTATGCGTAAGACGTCATCTGGCTTTGTCTGTAAAACCCCATGTGAGTCAATAAGCTGAGATACACTCTCTCTACTATGTCTAGGGCCAAGAGTAGAGAAGAAGTGTTTATTGACTCTACCACCCATCTGAATCCAGAAGGACTCCCGTGCATGAAAGGCATACTCTGCTCTCTGATCAAGCAATAACTGCAAGTGAGCCCTCGCTGCAGCAAGGCGCTCCTGAATCCAAGCATCTGAAGGCCGTTTCTGCTCTTCCCTCTGCAAAGCTGCTAACTGCTGGCGAACACCAATCTCACGTCTGAGAATATCTCGTCTCCTGGTAGAAGCAACTGAGCAGTAAAAGTCGCTAATACCAGAGAGGGCAGCGGCTAAATGTGAAGGATGTGGCTGCCCTCCCTGGACATGAGCAAACCATACCCGTAGGGCTGCCTCTGTAAGGTCCTCCTCTGTGTAAAAGGCATCTGGGATCCTGATGCTGGCTGATCGGCCTCTCAAGTGAGGCTCTGAGATAGCCAAAACAACAGGGAAATGGTCTGAGGTGGAAACCCCTGCAGCAATGCATACCGATCCCCCTCTGTCAAGTGCCCAGTCATCTACATAAAATCTGTCAATGCGTGCATGAATAGGCATCTGTTGCCTCCTGTTCGACCAAGAGAACAGGAGGGATTGTGGCTGAATAAGAAAGGCATCATCACACCAAGTATCTCTGCCACAGAAATGGAAAAGGAAGACATCCCAAGCTGCTCTCTCCAAAGAGTGAAGTCCGCCTTCTCTACCCCCTTTTTTGTCTGAAGGTAACTCGACCATGTTAAAGTCACCTCCAATCACCCAAGAATCCACAATGGGGGCCCAAGAGAGCAAAGTCTTCCACATAAGGACACGTTCCCCTCTAATGTTGGAGGCATATAGGTTGAGGAAGCCAACCTTACGCCCTCCAATCAAGAGAATAATCCACTGAGCTCTAGAGGGGATAATGACTCCGTGCCCAACAACTAAGGGGAGAACCGACTGTGAAACTGAAATAGAAGTGCCTCCCCTAGTGCCCAATGCAGGCGACCAAAAAGTATCTCCTGAGAGCAACTTGCCTGACTTGGCACAATCTCTATAATCTAGCTTGTGCTCTTGAATAAATAATATATCAATGGGACCACCAGTAACACCTGGATGAAGCTGATCCCGGATCAGCTGTCTGCGGCGGCGATGTGGGACGCCACCTAGGCCCTGTATGTTCCAACTGATAATCCTCATTGACGGGAGGATGTAGAGTGGAACACCTTACCCGACCTAGTGGCGGAAACAAACCCCTCAACAGGGGAAGACCTCCTGGATGGAGGGAAGGAACCCAGTGGAGGAAAGTCAATAGGGGAAAGAATCCTGGCACCTGAAGAAGAAGCCCTGTCAATAGGAAATCCAACCACTGGCTCCCCAAAAGTAGCGGGAACAAACTCCTCCTCTGGGAAATCTGAACTCTCTGCCAAGGCTGAAAATGAGTTCCTGTGGAGCAATCCAGACACCGGAGTACGAAGGATCCCTTGTGAGGGAAGAGGATCAACAGTGTAAGCTATCCCCTTCCCCCTGTCCAAGGGAGGGAGTGAGGAAGGCTCTCTACCCGGTGTCTGCCCAGCCGCGGAAATCTCTCCGTCCTCAAGAGGAACATCTGGCAGTGCTGGATCTAAGGAAGAAGCTGCAACTGGGGAGGAGGTCGAAGCTTCAGCGTCTCGGACTGTGCAAGGTGAGACAGGAAGGACAGCTCGAGGTGAAGCAGAGTCTACTAAGGTACCCTCGTGAACTGAAGGAGGGACCTGCACACGTACTAGAACCCACTGTAAAGCGTCACGTGTGCCTGAGGGAGGTGGAGGTCGAGGAGCAGGACCTGTACCACCCCCCTGGTGAGGCCGAGGAATAGGTACTGGACCTGTACCACCACCTGACTGAGCAGGACCGCCACGTGAAGAATGAGGAGCAGGAGCTGGACCTGTACCACCCCTCTGTCGAGGTCGAGGGGCAAGTGCCGGGTCTAATCTCCCCCCCTGTCCCCCCTGTCGATGCCCTGAGGCGGTAGCTGTACCAGAGGTCTTCTTAGGCCTTTTCTTCTTTCTGGGACAATCCCTGGCAAAGTGTCCCGAGGTCCTGCAAATCCTGCACTGGTCCTGCCTGCCTGAAATCTCCACTCTCTGGCGAAAAAAGGAACCATCCGGGCGCTGTATCATGACGTGGTCCATCTCGAGGTTAGGATCCTTGCAAAGGACCCTAACTCTAGGAACCCCATCAGCCTTGGTTGCCTCTGCTGCAGTCAATGGCAACCCAGGGAGGGGTGGGATCTCAGCAACTACGCCAAAATGCTCCCCAATAACAGAAAGAAGTCGATAGTAGACCTGGGGAAGCCCGGGGAACCTGATGAAGAGCGAAAAGAATTTCTTATCTGCCTCAACTGGGTCGAAACCAAGGTGAAAGGCTTCAAAGAAGATCTTCCTGTGTCCCAGGTGTAAAAGCTCGGCCTTGAGCACAGTGCTCGCAGCCTCTGGAGTGTCAAAAACAACCTGGAAGAAACCTCGTCCCAGAAGGCGAACATCTACCAATCGAGGAGCGAGGTCTGGGGGGAGAGCCGCAAGCATCCAGTCTCTGGCTTGGGATCTGGAAGGGTGAGACCCGAAGATGCGTGCTAACAAAGTGGTAGAGCACTCAATCTCTACATCCTTCCTGAGCTGCTGCAGCTCGTCTTTAGAGAATGTGATAGTTTTCGCGGCCGGTGGAGATGGAGTAGGATTGGCTGACGGGGAATCCATCGCCAATCAAGGTGAGGAGGCCGACTCGAACAGGAAAAAAGGCTCCTTCCGTTCCAAAAAAAAAACTGCGAGGGGCAAGGGAGGGGAAAGGAGGCTAGGAGGAAGCAGGGGGGAAGGGGAGGGAAGGAGGAGAGGGGCTAAGGCTAAGAGGGGAGAGGGGCAAGGAGGGAGGGGAAGGGAGAGGAGAAGAAAGGGAGGAGTGAGAGGAGGAGAGGGGGCGGGAGAGCAAGCAGGGAGGGGGCGGGACAGCAGGGGAGGGGGCGGGACAGCAGGAGAGGGGGCGGGACAGCAGGGAGAGGGAGCGGAGCAGCAGGGGGGAAGGGGCGGAGGCAGGGGGAGAGGGGGAGCAGCAGGGAGAGGGGGCGGAGCAAGGGGGGAGGGGACGGAGCAGCAGGGAGAGGGGGCGGGACAGCAGGGGGCAGAGGGGAGCAGCAGGGGGGAGGGGCGGAGGCAGGGAGAGGGAGAGAAGCAGCAGGGGGGAGGGGACGGAGGCAGGGAGAGGGGGCGGGACAGCAAGGGGGAGGGGGCGGAAGCAGGGAACAGAGGGAGGGAGTGAGGGACAGGCAGGGGGAGGGGGCGGAGCAGCAGGGGGGGAGGGAGGGAAGCAGCAGGGAGGGGCTAGGGACAGGCTGAGGGGGGAGGGAGACGGGCTGAGGGAGGGGGAGCAGCAGGGGAACGGGGAGGAGCAGCAGCTCTTCCATTTATTTTTTTTGAGACGGACTCCTCTCACAAATTGTATCCCACTCAGCCCCTGGATCGTCAGGAGCTTCTTTGGCAGAGAGTCAGGGTCATTGGTTGCCTGGGTAAGGAATGGGCCACAGATCCTTCCAGGTTGACCATTGCAGAGGATATTAGATGGAGACTTTGGATTTTTCAGGGTCGACCTCTTGCAGAGCTTGACTAGGACCCAGGTGAGTGGGCATGGCCTGCTCCGGTGGCAGGCGTTCGTCCTCTTTCTTTCTTCTAGTACTCGATGAGGGCAGGTTACAGGCTTCAGCAGAGAGACTCTCATCACATTCCATCTACCTCCCAGCATTGGCACGCACAAGGACTTACTGCAGAGCTCTTGCTGAGCTACTGGACTCACTTTTGGGGCATTAGTAGAGCCAGGAAAGTCTCCTACTTTCTTTGGCTCACTATACATAGGGCATACCTGTGGGTACTTGGCTCCAGCAGATGGGTAGACCCTCCTTGTGTATGCATTGTCAGCTTGCAGAGGAATCTAGCAAGCATTGTTTATGGAGTTGTACCAGCTCTAGAGTGGTATGGACAGGTATCTTCAGGTTGTTCTCATATGTTACATCTGAGTCCTTTCTGATGACGTGGGGCGCTGCTCTTTGGGGGAGAGGATCTGGAGCCTTTACTCTCTTTGAATCAGAGCCAGGAGACCTCGGTTTCTTCATGCAGCGTCACCAAAGACGGGGTCCCACGGAGGCCAGCATCATGGAGCCGCAGGATTTACTTTTGGTACTGGTACCAGCGCAGGATTCCATGCCTACTTCAGCTGCAGGGTCAGCCTAGGAGGTGATTTCCAGCATTACCCTACGGTGGATATGGTGTTCGCGGTGTTCTTTTGTCCTTGGGGACCATTTATGCACAGAGGCTGACACTCTCGCTTCCATTTGGGCAGAGATTATCTTCAGTCTTAGGAGTCAATGGGAGCGGTGTACAGGCACCTCTTTGGCAGCTTTTGGGAGACTTATATCCTTCATGAGGACATGGGACTGCTCTTTTTTTTTCACTTGACCCCTTTTGGGATGTTGTGGCATTTTAGACCACCTCCATGGTTTTTTTGCCACATTGTTGAGGCTAGGGATAGAGTACTTTCTCTCCCACCTGTTGTATGATTTGTTTTGAATGGAATATATCACTCTTTAATTTAAAAAAAGAGCAGAATTTCCATGAAATAAGGAGTGACTGATTTTTCATGAATTCTACATATCTCCAAGTGTGAACCAAATGATTAACACTCATCTAACACTAATTTAATCTAAAAATGAACTATAGCTACTCCCTCAGAATATACAAATGTCATCTTTGGCTACATGTGGAGGATTGTTATTGGTATGGGTATTATATTCCGACAAACTCTATTCAGCTCCTGCTTATTACCACAGGTGCTCGATGATAATAGAAAATTGTGCCTCATGAGTGGTGAAATTATTCAAATGTCAGCACCCATGAATTTGATATTCGAGGTCCAAGACCTTGCAGCAGCATCACCAGCTACTGTCTCAAGGTGTGGTATGGTGTACGTTGAGCCTGTTGCTATTGGGTGGCGACCTATCATGGAATCTTGGGGAAACCTTCTTCCCGAGACATTAAGTGGAAAATACTGTGATCAAATAATAAGACTTTGTGAGTGGTTGTTGCCACCCTGCTTGCGTTGTGTACAAAAGAATTGTAAGCTGGTAATGCCAATGCAGGTAATAAATTTTATGCCTTAATTTGTAATTTAACTATTTTTCCAGTTTCATTTCACCCAGTAAATAGTCTTTCAGAAATTGTCTTCTAAGTGAAGTGGCTTCCTTTAAGTATTCAAAAAGACAAATCAATTTCTTGTCTCTACATAAACTTTGTCTCTAAAGGGAGTAGCTTTTTTTCAGGAACAAAACTTTGTGCAAGGCATGTTGCGAATCATACTGAGCCTTCTACAGCCAGAACTTACAGAGAGTATGATATCTTGTGTTCTTCTTGGAATAAAGAGGAAGAAGCCTTGCAAAATTTTAAAAAATCAACTATATATTCCTATCTTTTGCATTGATTCACCAAATTTTTTATTGAATGCTGCTTACAATATGTAAATTCCAATGGACTTTATGGCTTTATATTTCCATATTGTTTGAGTTGGCTCAATAAGTTAATTTTGAATTGCAAAAATGCCACTATAAATGTCCAGATAGGTTGTCCATGCTCAGGAAAGTGTTCTATTATTGGTAGTGGTTGGTTTAAATTTAATATAGCGTGCTCATCATATCAGATTTTTATACCTTTTTTCTTACTGCAGACCTTGACACTCCACAAGAGATGATGCCAGGAAAAAGGTTTAGTGGGTCATTTCAGGATTGGTAAAAACTGGATATAAGGGTTCTACTCGATGCAGATTTTACCAATTTGGAATTCAGAACTGCTATTTTTGCCCTTGTGAAGCGCAATTATCCTGGTTCAAATGGGCTGACCCTCTCTTTCTTCTTTACTTTTTGGGAAATTATTGGTGATCATATCACCTGGTCTATGTAGAGTAGTTGGGACGCTAGTACTATGTGATTCACTTATAGAGGGTTTCATTCGTCTTATCCACCAAAGATGGGGTGCAGAAATCTGGTTAACTAGTGGAGGGCCATCACTCCCTTGGGCACTATGTATAAGGTTGTTGCAAAGGCAATCAGCTTGTGGCTGCCGTCCCTTCTCACTACAAGTTTGAGATGGGACTTTCAGCCTCAGCCTTGGATAGAATGGCAAGCGATGCAATCTTCCAAGTGCACGCCCCTCACACACTTCATTTTCTGGTTGCTGTAATTTTGGCATTCCATAAGTCATATTATTGTTGTACAAGTAGGACAATGCCCTGTGATGGACATGTCCAAACCTGGCATGCCATAAATCAGCCTGGGAAGTGTTTGCTACTACAGCCAATACCTTCTGATCATAAGGCTGAGCATCAAGCTTGTATAAGCCTCTGTCATATGTGCCTGTTGCTACAACCTCATACCCTTTCTTTGGATCCTTGATCCTGCATTGGTTATCCTGAAATTCGACCAACATATGTTGATCATGGGCAATGTTTGAAACTGAAATCAGATTTTGCCTCAACTGTGGAACATACCACATATCTTGGATATACTTAACTTTCCCATTATCAAGCTGAATGGGAATGTGCCCAACTCCGATGATGTCTTGAGAAGCATCATTGGCACATGTAACCTGTCTACCATATATAGGTGTGATGCTCTCAAACCACTCCTGGCGAGGAGTCATGTGCTTAGTAGCACCACTATCGATATACCATGTAAGATACAGGTTGTTCATCCAAATCTGTTTTTGAAAGCCTCCATGATTCTTGTAGAATGCATTCCCTGCATTGTGTTTTGCGTCCAATGGCTCTTGGAGAATGAATAATCAGCATCTTGATGAGGTGGTTCAACATTATTTTGCGGATTTATTTGCTTCTCCTTTGCCCTCTTCATCTGCTGAGCTTGCTGCTCAAAATGTATTTCTTCAACATGTCCATTCGATCATCTCTTCTGAAGAGGCAGACTCACTGAAATTTCCATTTACAGATACTGAACTTAAACGGGCATTGGCTAAATTGGGGCATTCCAAATCCCCAAGCTGGGATGGCCTCAGAGTGGGGGATTCTTTGCTGAATTTTGGGATCAAGTCAGTCCTCTTCTCTTACACATGATCAATAATGCCTAGCTACATGGTACATTGCTCTCTTCTTGGAAAAAAGGTTTGCTGCATTTGGTTTCAAAGAAGCCTCTATGTCAGCACTTATCTGATTGGAGGCCGATTACCTTGATGCTTCTCATTTACAAGATCATTTTTTAAAATGTTGGCGTTACGTATTTCACGATCCTATATAGATGCTTGCATCCTACGCAATATGGATTTGTGCCTCGGTGGCAAATCATGGATAATATCGCAAATACTTATGTTGGCATTGAATATGCCAAATACACACATTAGGATGTTTTGATCATGCAAATAGGCATTGCAAAAGTATTTTTTGATATGGTCAGATGGGATTTCATTACAAATGTCATGGAGAGATTGGGTTTTGGGCATAAGATGCAAAGGGTGGTTTGCTGTCTTTATGATGCTAGCACGACATCTTGCCTTCTGTCTTTCCTCTTCATGGTCATTAGCGCGCTCTGCCTGTCGAGGTTGTTTGCTTTTTGCCATTGCTACACATCCACTCCTAATGCATATGGATGGTTTGGTTTCTCACCAGTGTTTGCATGACATTAATATTCTTGGAGTTGCTTTAAGGAACATAGTGGTAGGGAGAGAAGCAAGCCAACACTAGGAATGAAAAGTAAAGATAGCAAACATAATGAAATGGAAAGGAAATGAAAGCACTGAACAAGTACTCATGTGTAGACCAAAGTATCTTGTACTTGAATGAGTTGAGTGATTTGACAAGTGACAAACACAATGCCTTTATAGGATAGTAAGTACCAAATGTATCTCGGATAACTCCGAATATGACACGTGGCACTCCTAGACACCTAGTACTATAAAACTCACACTAAGACTCACTAGAATACACCAAATAAGACTCAATTAGACTCCATTTCCTAACACCCTTCCATGGAGGAAAGGTGAGGGACTACTGGAATGGAACCCAAAACAAGGTCTATGATGGTCATCGAACTGTGCAATGTTAGAACTAGACATGGCTCCCATGCAATCTCAGAGGCTAAAGTCTAAGCATGGTTCAGAGGTTAGACTGAGCACTCTCATGGCTTTACGTCCCAAACATGACTCAGAGGGTCATGTCTTAGCATGGATACATGACCACCTCAAAGGTCTAGGAAACTAGAGCACCAACATCCTGGAACTCAAATGCCAGGCCTAATAGATAGACCCATCTAAGACCAATATAGAGTAGGTTCCCTCAATACATCCCCCCTTGGCTCCAGGGACTAATGAGGGATATGGAGCTACACATAAGAAAACAAACAAATGAATACATCATTTTAGGAGGACTATCCAAGACAGAGAACATTAATCAACTCAAGAAAACCATAATTGCATTCATTTTGGGGGACTACCCAGGGCCGAGTACCCTTGACTAAAACATATAAAAAGCAAGAAATATGTCATTCATTTTATGCATAAGGAGCATTCCAAACAACAACATTAAGCTATTTGGGACGATTAGTCTCAAGTCTTTAGTTGACACCCAAAAAATCATAGAGTGTCAACTCTATGAACAACTCAAGAGAATGTCAATGAAGATCATGGCAAGAATGCCCCGAATGATATGTCGATGTCGGCCATGGGAGAAGCTACAAGGAGCAATCACATGATGACTCTCAAAATTTCGCGATGTGAGTGGGAGAGGCTACTAGGAGCAATCACATGATGACTCTCAAAATGTCGCTATGTGAGTCACCAAGATCGGAGTAGAGCGGCAATGGCGGGCTGGAAAACCACTCTCTGCTGCTGGTCGCTGCAGTAAGAAACAGTTCACGAGCAACAAGAAAGCAGCTCACAGGTTGTTATGAAGATCCAAATGGGCTGTCTGCTGCAGGTCGTGTGGGCAAAGCGGCTGCTGGAGCAGTTCACGGGCAGCTGCCTTGACACTTCTTCAGTCATGGCTAGTGAGGCGGCCAACTGAGGGATGTCGGGCTGTAGCACAGCCAGTCGCTGCCCAGCAAGCAACTCAAAGAACAACTCCAGCTCAAACATGTGCAGTAGCAAGTCGCATATCAGTTCCAGCTCAAAATTGAAGGGAGAAATGTCTGAAAAATGTATTGAAAAAGTAGGACAAAGTGAAACCTTAAGACAGCCAACTAATTGAACAGCCACACTTTTTTTTTTTTTTTTGAAAAGGGTACATACAAACTCCTCCAGAAGAGTTTACGCAAGCTAATATCTCTTCACTCTGGAACCATTCACTGGGGTTGGGAGCACCATACCGTTCAAAGTGGCCAATTACACACCACCACTAGGCAGAAGTTTGGTAAGGTCCAGCCCACCCGCTAACAAATTTAGGTTTATGCTTCAAAAACTTGCTGGAGTATAAGAGAACCAAGTCACCCACTTTAATCTCACGACAACAGAGGTTCCTGTCATGACACCTCCATTGTCTATTCTGCCAAACTTCATGTGCAAGGACGGCCTCCCGTTGGTGCTCTTCTAAGGCTTCAAGATCCCAAATACGTTCAAGGGAGTAGGCCTCCAAGTTTCCATTGATCTCAGCAATGAACCTAGTAGTCTTCATATGACATTCTTAAGGCATAACTGCCTCCAAGCCGTAAACCAATTGAAATGGTGAATATCCAGTACTGGCCTTATATGTGGTCCTGTAAGCAAAAAGAGTTGCAGGGAGTAAAATATCCCAATCCTCTAGAGAATTAAGACACAACCGTGTCGTGATACGATCGATCACCACAGGACATCCAAACCTTGAGATGATTTGATCATAAAGAAATGTAGCTGCCACTGCACCGCCTTGGCCTCAATCCATTTGGTGCCATAGTCTGTGGCAACCAAGGCGTACTTGTTCCCTCTTCGAGTGGCAAGAGAGATGGGTCCAAAAAAGTCCAAGCCCCATCTATAGAAGGGGGGCACAGGGATGAATGGCTTCAAAGGAAGGTACTCACGTCATGTAGGCTTGGGACCAGCTCGTTGACATGGGTCACAACGGCGCACATGAGCATAGCAGTCTTGGAACAACTTCAGCCACCACAATCATGGGCGCATTATCTTCCGAGTAGTGGCCTCTTGGGCCAAATGACCACCCCCCATGCCTGAGTGAGCCTCATCAAGAATGGCCCGTGTTTCATGAGGGAGCACGCACCGCCGAAGGATATGGTCTTTACCTAGTTTGTACAGCTGTCCAACAACAATCAATTTGAAGGGGGCAGCCTGAATGATATGTTTTCTCTTTTGGGATGGGGTTAGCCTTTTAGGAAACTCACTTGTGGACAACAAATGCACAATGTTTGCATACCATTGTGGAATGGAGTCCACAACAAACAAGCAAATCATCTTTTATCAGTGTCACGCCGAAGAGGCCCACGTTTGGCAATTCATCCTCCACCCCTGTTGTTGCTTTACCTAAAGATATCCATGAAAAATGATCTACAGGTTGGTGCAATCGGCCTACCCTCACTTCAATGTCAAATTCGAATTCTTGAAAAAGAAGTATCCACCTGCTTAATCTACCCCCAAGTGTGGGTTTCTTCAACAAATACTTGAGAGCTTGATGATCAGTGATGATAATAAACTTACTGCCCAAGAGAGAGTGTCGGTACTTTGTCATGGCATAAACCATGCCTAGGCCCTCATGCTCTGTGGTTCTATAGTTGCATTCTGCACAATTGAGTTGTCTACTGGCAAAGTAGACAGGTAGGTCCAGTTTGTCTCCACATCCGGTTGAGCCAATATTGCACCAATGGCCACCCCACTTGCATCGACATGGACATGAAAAATGATATCTCATTTGGGTTGCTATAGGGTGGGCACCTTCACTAAATGGTCCTTGAGTTTTGCGATTGCCAATTGCTGAGGTGTGGACCATAGGAAGGACTGTTCTTGGCGAAGGAGTTATGTCAGTGCTACTGCTATGTTTGCATAGAACCGGATGAATCTATGATAATAACCCACATGTCCCAAAAAGGACTTGACCTCGCGGGGTGTGCGAGGAATGGGCAAGGTCAGAATCACCTCCACCTTAGCTGGGTCGATGGTCATTCCCTCGGCCGACACAATGTGACCTAGGAGAACCCCTTGCAATGCTAGGAAAAAGCATTTGTCAGGATTCAAGAACAAACGGGCTTCCCTGCACTTGTCAAAAAACCATCTCAACTTATTGATGTGATCAGTTTGCACAGCACAGTTGAGGTGAGAGGCATTCTTACCGCCATTGAAAGCCGAAAAATTGTCCAAGAATACCTCAAGAAACCTTCCAATATTCTCTTTGAAGATTTTGTTGACGAATCGCTGAAATGACCAAAAGGCATCATTTTATAGGCATACGTTCCCCATTGGGTGATAAAGGTGGTCTTCAACTAATCTTGTTCTCAGACCCAAACTTGGTTGTACCCACTATACCCATCAATGAAGGACTACAAAGCATGACCAACTACTGTCTCCAACACCCTATCAGTGAAGGGCAAGGGGAACCTATCTTGCCTTGTGGCGGCATTCAAACTTTGATAGTCCACACAGACCCGAAGCTTGCCCGTCTCCCTTTTGGGCACGATAACAATTCCACTGACCCACTCAGAGTAATCCATGGGATATATTAACCCGGCTTGTTCCATTTTGTGGATGTCAGCTTGGACCGACCGCCTTGCCATAGTTGGGATTCATGCGATAAGGGCCTTTGATCACAGGGTCTGCCTCTGGGTATGGGTCGATGTCGTGCTCCATGAACTCAGCCGGGACTCCCTTTAAATCTTTGTAGGACCAAGCAAAGATGTCGGCATATTCCTTGAAAAAATCAATTAAAGCAGCAAGAAGAACTCATGATCCCAGACCCAACTTGCTACCTTCAAATGTCGAGGGTCGTCCTCAGCCCCAATGTTGAGGTATTGCCAATCCCGTGCCTGATCCACCTGGGGAATACTTGTGGACGTGGGGTGGCTGGTTGCTCCTTCCCCCAACCCTACATGTGCGGGAGTGTCTTCGAGGGAAAAGTCCCCGCTCACTTCCCTCAACTAGGAAGGAGGAAAGGATGCTAATGTGATCTCCGTAACTAGTTGAGATGTAGAAGGGGCATTAGTAGAGGACTTCTTTTTACCCTTGGGTGCTTGGTTTAGCATCCCACGGTATGGTAATACTTCCACCTCATACGTGGTTCTGGGAACATCCTTTGTCTTATTGAACTCTACTTCATAAAGGTACAGGTCAAGTAAGGTAAGGTCCCTAACATCTTCTTCTTCAGGTGCAAGGTGTGTCTGCCCGCTATTCGAGAAAGCTTTGACTCTAGTGCATATGTGAACTACTCCCCGTAGGTGCTCTCCTTGCTCTTGGTTCCAGCTATGTCTAGCATCATGCGTGAAAGTGCTCTGTGTCCTTGGAGGAGGTAGTGGCCACACCATTGGTATCTGGTTGACACTAGTCATGTTGCTGTCAGGCTCGGCTTCTCGATCAAACTGATGTGATTAATTATCCACCCATCAAGTACTCTCCAGGTCATCTGCATCACTGTCGCCGATCTCCATTATACTATTAGTATCATGAGCCTGCTCATCTGCAGTGGTTGTGAAATGGCCTCCTTGATGGTTGGTGCTTCCCATGTCATGTGTCAACATTGGACCTAGCTCTTGAGGGTTGGCACTACACATGTCATGTGTCAACCTTTGACCTTCTTGCTCATCAACTCTAGTGATGCTGGTGATCTCAGCATCAACCTCTCCTATAGTTGCGCGAACCAACCGTTGATACATGTGAGAATTGTTACAGAGACCAAAGGGCATCATGTGATAGGCAAGCTCACCTAGACCAAGGGTTGAAGCTGTATCAAGGCTTGCTATTTGTTGCTGGTCCCTCTCACTTGGAGGTTGGTCATCATGATCTGGAGAACTGAGATCCACCATGTTAACAGACAAGGATCCCAAAGCACCCATCCAATCTAAGATAATAGCTTCATCCTCATGTGGGTCAGCATGATCCAACAAGTAGGTCAAGCTTTCAAAACCCTCCACTGTTTGTGCTTCCTCTCCTCCATCTTGGTCATCTGCAATGGGCCTATCCCCAAGAGCCCAACGCTCCTCTTCCATTCCAGCTTGCTCTTCAAAATCCTCTTCACCTAGTTCGATGGGTCAGTGCCATGCTTTTCCCATAACTATATCTATTTCCAGGGATGTGGATCCTAAGGGCAATCGAACTTCATCTGTGGACCAATCTTGAATGGTTTTTGTGTGCAGGCCCGCGTTGAACAAGTCCCTTGTGTCGAACCCCTAGCATGCGGTTCAAGAATGCAATGGTCTCGTCCTTGATTTGTGGGGACAACAAACAAAGTTGACATAGGGTAATGTTGGGCCTGAATTCCATGAAGCCTTGGATCAAGGAGTAGGGCTGGGTAGTTGCCTTTCGTAACATCATTCTCCTAGCTTCTGTCTGAGGGTCAAAGGTCACGCGAGGTGGAGGGTGAAAATGTGAATGTCCAGCCATTGACTCATGTGATGTTTCTTCCAGCACCTGGGCCTGAATTCCATGAAGCCTTGGATCAAGGAGTAGGGCTGGGTAGCTGCCTTTTGTAACATCATTCTCCTAGCTTGTGTCTGAGGGTCAAAGGTCATGCGAGGTGGAGGGTGCAAATGTGAATGTCCAGCCATTGACTCATGTGATGTTTCCTATAGCACCTGCTTCCCTTTGTCTTGTGCCGCACCATGTCTCAAATGTCGAGCCCGTGACTCATGTAATGTTTCTTCTATCACGTGCTTCCCTTTGTCTTGTGCCATACCATGTCTCAATGGCCCTCTTTCTTGGAGAAGATTGCAAGGTCCTATTTGATCCTCCGTGCCCTTGTTCTGTCCTAGGATTTTCACCTCCTTTGCGAACTGCACTGTTTTGAACTTCCGGGAAGGAAACTGAGGTGTGCTTCCCTCCTCATAAGAACTACTAGTTTGAAGATCATTGATGATGCTCTTGACCACTGCCTGATACCTTGAAGGCATAGATTGATCGCCTGGCCACTTTTGAAGCTATTGACGGGCCTTGAGGGATGTGAGGACTTTGGTGGATTTTCTTATCAACTAACAGGAGAGGATGAGGGAGATGTATTTCTTGGACCACTATCCACCCTGGAGGAAGGAGGTGACCTTAACCTGGAAGGAGGGGATTAATTTCAAGGCACGGAGTTGATACTAGTTGGTGACAAGGCCTCCGGTGGTGTTGAGACGGAGTCATGCGTACAATCACCACCCTTTGTTTGTGACCTTGTCACAGCTCCCAACACTGCACCAATCAAAGGTGTGTCACCCTCCACCGCCACGACCACATCAACCATGTTGACATTGGATGCTGGTTCACCTCTGGTATTGGGACAATCTCTACTGTAGTGATCATTTGTGTTGCACTGTGTGCAAGAGGGTCCTCCAAACAGTTGTGGACAATCATCTTGGTAGTGGTACTCTCTGCATCGATAACACATGATAGGTCTTCTAAGGTTGGTCCCTCTGCTAGTGCCTCCCCGGCCTCCTTGAAAACCACCCCATCGACCTCGTTGATAATACGGTCCATACCCATCTCCGCCAGGAGTAGGTGGTTGGTACGGTGCATAATAGGGCTGAGGATAAAAGTATGGTGCCCCGACCGGATTCGGTGCAGGGGCTTGAAGCAGAGGGGGATTAGGAAGCAATGGAGGTGGAATGATAGGAGGGGAAGGTGGCTCAAATGCTTTTCCAGGAGCAGGAGGTACAAGTGCCAGGCTAGAAGCTACCGGTGTAGCTTTGTTGATTGCAGCCACTAGGGGTTCCCCTGAAGAATACTCTGGTAGAATCTTCCCTAACCCTTTGAGGTACCTACACTTGAAAGAATCATCTCCATGGATTTCACAAAATGTACAAAAGTAGGTAGAAGTAGGTACCTTGCGCTTAGAGGGACACTCCCACTGACCATGGCCATAACCCTTGCATTTTTTGCACCAAAGACCACTTTTGATCTGGGCCTCATAGGATGATTGTCCATCCACCCTTGTTCTCTCTTTCAGACCTTCTTTTATTTCTTCTAATTCCTTCTTGAGTTGCTGCCATGCCGATGATCCCTCCTCTCTTAGGGGCTAGGTGGTCAAAGTTAGCGATGAGGCAAAACTTAACTACGACCGTTCCATCTTCACTGCCTCCCTCAAGAAATCTTGTAGTGAGGCATGTTCAGGGAGTTTGTCAACCAACCTTATAGCAATGGTGGGAGGAAATGCTTTCCTAAACCATGCTTTCCCCAGGCTTCTTTCCCCAGGCTTCATAGTGTTAGTGGACAACTCTTGGACAATTATATGTTCGAACTTCTCCAATTTGAAAGTCCGTAAGAATTCCTCCCTTAGAGTTGTCCAAGTTTGAAAATGATATGGGGAAAATTGACTATATCATACATCAGTTGCATCCTCCAATAACTACAAAAAGATGTGTAGGAAGGCATGCTCGTTCTCCACACCTTAGCTTTGCATGCCATGAGAAATTTCCTCATGTGAGCTTCTGCATCCTCATGGAGGTGACCTTTGAACTTTTGAATCTTCAAATGGACCTTGTTGAGTAACTCAAGAAGTTGAGCTTTTTCTTGAGCAAGACTAAGAACCACCATACCCACCCAGAGGCTGAAACAGTTGGAAGAGTTGAAGGGCCTCCCAATGGAGCAGTACTAATTGTGGGTACCATGGACACATACAGTGGAGAGGATGATGAGGTGACATCCCGTGCAAAGGACCACACTGGTGGTGAAGTCACTACTAATGTAGCCATAGAGGAAATAGATGGTACTGCATATGTTGCAGGTGCTACCATTGCGAAAGTAAATGGTGAGGACATAGGAGACATGGGGTCAAAGAGGATGCAAGGGTAGTTGGGAAAGAGAAGGATGGGGTCGAAGCCATGTATGATGGATAAGTAGTAGGAAAGGACATAGATAATGGTAATGGCAACGTAGAGGGTAGGGATAAGACTGGAGAAAAATGAGAACCCACGGGGGTCATGGATGCAAAAGCTAAACTTGAAGGACCAGGGTTATGCATAACATAGGAAATAGTAGCTTGACCACTGGATGTCAAGTCCGGTGCTGAAGTAGGCAGCACTACTCCCGTTGAAGTGGTCGAAGTGGCTGTTGATGAAGACATCGTTCCAAAAGGAGAAGAGGGGATGTCTCGACCTTGATGAGCTTCTGATGATCCCTCGTCCTTCGTACTTTCCTCTTTTACCCGTTCCGCGCTTTGTACTTCTTCTCCTGAGTTCGGATTTGACCACCACCGATCTTGTTGGTCCAAATCGATGAGAGTTTCGATAAGGTTACTTGCTTTGGCCAATAGGTTCACTTTGTGCTCGTTGTCCTGAGGACTTTGCGAACTTTCATCTCACATAATGCTTTTTGTATCGCGGCCGGAAGTCTTCTCTCCACTCTCGTCAAGTACCTCCTGGCTCTCTCACTAACTCCTTCAAGTGTATCAGAACTACTTGGCATATGTATCCCTCCTTAAGATTCAATTTCCATAGCTGTCTTGAAAAAATTTGATCAATAGATAAGTGGATGCATTGGATGTCATGATTACAAGACTAGCTGGAGCAATGGAGCCATTGGATGTCCATAGAGGAGCTGGCTAGAGGGTAGTGGACCTCAAAATATGCCTATGAAACTTCCATGATTAGTATAAGGAAAAAAAGTTGTAGGGAGAAGTCTTATGAAGTGAAGGGATTACAAGGAGGAAGTAGGAGTACAAGGAGTAAACAGGAGAGGATGCAAGGCTTGCAAGGAGAGTGTGTCTCTAATTCTATCCACTGTGGTGAAGGGACGCAAGGATTGCAGTTTCTAGAAGGCTTGTGAGATGCAAAGATTGCAAGAAGAAGGCTTGCAAGCTGCAAAGGGATTTGATGGTGTGGTTGTAACCCACCATAGTGGAGAAAACTGGCACAACCATTGAGCTTGCATGGTGGCCATGGAAATTGGCCTAATTAGAGGACATTGGATACTTATAATAAAATGGTGGTGGAAATTGGCCATTGTGCTAGCACTACCATGTGACATTGAATAAAGAGATTTCAACTGAGATTTTTATATGCTCAATGAGATTTTCATTGAGTTTTCTCATCTTGATCAGTCTCAGATTTTGATGCCTACAAATGTGCACGGTCATAGATGCTTGCCTACCAGAGAAGTTTCCCTAGTTAGAATCGTGCTCAAGGTCTTTACAAATCACCAGAAGCTGCCCAAAGGTTGCCCATTGTTGGGACACTTAAAAAATGGGACGGGTGGGTCATCATGGGTAGAGCCTTTACAGATACATTGCCCAGCCCGAACATCGCATTAAAATTTTGAACAGCCCATTTATTGGATTCATTTAGTGGGAAAGCAAGCCATTGGCTAGAAGAATGGGTGCCCATCCATGGGCAGCCAAAGTTAGTTGTCCATTGATGGGGAGATTTTGGGCATGACATGGCAGTTGCTATGGGGGGTTACTAGACACAAAGATGGTTGAGGACGTGCTCAAAGTCCTTGGAGGCAGTTTGCAAGACAATTTCTTAGAGCGTACAGGAAAGAAACAGGACCTCATTAAGGAATTCTCCCTTGTTCGAGTTAGCAACGATGGTGGATTCATGGCTTTGACCTTGCCAGAGGAAGTTCAAAAAGAACTAAAGAAAATGAGGCATGTCTTTCTAGACATTGAAGGAACTATGAAGTATTGGCAAGTTCAGGCAGTAGTAGAGTAACTGCTTGGAGCTTAAGTATCCTATTCAAAGGTGATCACCAGAACCCTGTTAACCAACTTGAGCACAATTCTCCACTACTGCCTCAAGCCAACAAAAATGCAATGCACTTGCTAGGAAATGTCCTTCTAACTCACCTACACAAGATGATCACAAGGTTGACGAGGAGATGAGGGAGGTATAGAGGAGAGCTGATGAAGAACACTTAAATGCGGTAATTGCATACATCTCTGGTAGGATGCTGCAGCCAAAGCACAACTGGCACAATATGAGGTAGATGTAGTACACACAAGGGAATTGCAAGCACAATTGCAAATTGAGGCAACCAAGGAAAATGAAGTTGAAAAGTTGGCTAGGGAGGAGAGGTGGAGAAGAAAAAAAGCAAAGGAGTGAATCAAGTGTGTACGGCAATAGTTGAAGGACAACTCTCCCCTCTAGGACCCTCAAATGCCACTTCACTCTTGCTACTCAACACCAGTAGTGTCCCACTGTGATTGCCATAAACCGTCTGAGGGGGAGGTCCGCTCACTTCCGGAGGTGTTACCAGAGGCCTAAGGCCACTGATGTGAGAAGTGTGAATTGGGTGATGCGTAGACCTATGACACAAATCTACCTTGGCTGCACTACACTGTGTGATGCATGAACCTATGACACAATAATACTAGTCGAAGGTGCTACGGAGTGCTGAGTGCTAGAACAGGAAGAGTGCTGAGTGTTGGAATAGGAAGAACAAACCCAGAAAGGAGATGAGAAGGAATAAAGATAATGCCAAATAACGGAGAAAGCAGTAGACAAGAGCATAACGCGAGCAAGTGCATAACATAGAATGAAGGGATCCTCATACACTAGTCTCTCTAAAATAGAGATCAGAGATCACTTATCCACGGTAGCAATACACCATAACAACGCAGCAGATAAGCTCGTAGCTCTAACCTCTCTCCTTCTCACTCTCAATCCCCGTACAATACTGAATGAATCCCCATCCCCCTCTTCTCCGCTCTTCACCCTTGCCTTCCAGATGGGAAATCCCCTCCCTCTCTCCTATTGGCTGTCCCTCATCCTTAGCCATCCTGCCCCCGCTGAGTCTTTTCATGTCTTCTGCAATGGCCAGCTTGTTGTGCCGAGTCGGTGCGTTGTAACTACTCCATGTGCACTGCAACCACCCTGTATCTGACAAGGCACCGCTGGATGAAACATCTATGCCACCTATGAGTCAGGTTTGCAGAGGTTGGTAGAGCGTGACTGCGCGACATGAAGACCCTTGACGCATGACCATGTGCTTGGGTGATATGTCCTCCTGATGACTATGTCCCCATGTGACTATGCCATCTCGGTGACCATGTCCTCTCCATGACTTGTGTCATATTGTGAACATGTCATCGCCGTGACTTGTGTCATCCTTGTGACCATGTCATCCCTTGACCAAGTGACTGGACATAGCTGGTCCTGCATGATCTTTGTATAACAGTCCACCCTTCCTGCAGCCCATTCGAAGTTCTTTTGAGTTAGGTAACTATCTACAACAACTAAGTTCAGCCATAAGCATGTGTTGGTCACAACTGAATATGGTTGTTGTGTGATGTTAGAATTGGATTGATGAAGCTTTAGGCTGGAATGGTGAGTGTAATCCACGAGTTCTCAGAGTTATTTTTACAATGCTATTAGGATATTGTTACATTTTTGTTCAATTCTACTTTTAAAAATGCTTGGAAAAGGTTATACCATGGTTTTGGAACATCTGTTGATTGCATGTAGACAGGCTTGAATTTATATTTAAACTGTAAGCGACGCCCACTTGCATTGATTTCAGCGTGTTTGTCAGGTACTTGTTATAACATTAAACTTGGTGGCTGCATCTTGGCTGTTGTCGACTCATGAGAGCCCATGACTGAGGTGGACTTGGCTTTAGGATCTTTAAGGATGGTTGATACATGAGGTGAAGTATGAGTGCAATATCTGATCTTCACTGCCATTGGAGCCACTAGATTTGGCCCTCTTTTGTGAACCTAGCTTGAGGAAGTGGTTGTTCCACCTTGGGCTTGAACGTATGACTCCCGCGGAGTTGGGTCTGGAGCATGGTAGTTGGGTCTTGGCCTTGACATAGCGTAGGGTCTCGGGTAAATTTTGGACCCCGAATCCCAAACTTGTGGAGCCTCTGGGAGCTGGTGTGGGATTTGAATACCCAGCTTAACAAAGGCCTTGTTGTGGTTGCTTTGGAGCTTTCCTTTGCATTTATCCATTGTTTTCGCTTGTGTTTTGTGCTTGGTCTGCTCCAGATTGCTCATCTATGGGTGGCACTTTTTGTGTGCCAACAGCAAGCGGCTTGGCTTTCACTTATTGGGACTTAGGAATTTTATGATAGTTAGGAATCCTCTTGCGCTAATGCGGTTTGGCACCATTGTGTACAGTTATGTCGATTTCATTGTGTGCAGATCCGCAGATGCATCAATGGACACTGGTTGGGAAGTCCCCCCATCTCATACCATGGGTAGCATCTGGACATATATTTTATACACCTTGATGGCTATTTGGTCAAGGATGTAGGGATCTTCTAGGTCTACTTCGTCTGGGATGACAATTTGGAGGCATTATCTTTATTTTTTTTGAGACCACCATAGGCATTATGTGGCATTTCCAAACACATTCCTGGTTCTTATCACGTTTTTTCATTTGCTTGGACTTTTCGAATGGTATTTTAGCGCATGTTTTTTATGCTCCACATGATGTGTCTACCCCTTGAGTTTCTCTAATGGTAGTGTTCCCATTTCAAGGGAAAAAAATAAAGAGCTTCCGTATGTATTTGCTATGCTAGAACAATACTTGTCTACAAGAATATGCCTATTAGATAAGCAGTATTCCTTTCCAAAGACTCCGAAAATCATAGGATTTTTGTAACATACACCTCCTTGCTTTTAACCTGCAGTATATGCATAAGTATGCAAATGATATAAAATCTTTATCTATGAACAAAAGTTAGCATAAGGTATCATTCTCATCGTAGCACATCCCAAGCTGAATCTTTTCCTATGTTTAAATACATGTATCCATTACTTTTAGAAGGATGTACATAATTAGGTAGTTTGTGTAGGCACATGTGTGGGTTTGCATGTGGGTATGTGCTCATCTTGTGTGCCTCTAGCTCCATACAAGCATATGCTTTTTTCAATAATCCTTACCTCACTTCTAAGATATTTTTGGAGTTATTATATTTTTGACAGAGGATTTGCTTGAATTCTATTTTTTAATGCTCAGAGGCTCAGTCGGAACGGATGGATTCAAATGTCAAAGCTTCTTGGATTGACTGCATCTTTCTCTTTGCCTTGGTGTGGTCTGTCGGAGCATGTACAGAGAACTCTGATAGGGTCAAGTTTGATCTTCTTCTACGAAAGCTCATCGTATGTATATTCCACAAGCAGCTTGCACTTTCTCACTCCTGTAACTTTTGATGCAGCATTCTATTTTGAACTCTGCATTTAAACTGCAGGCAAATCAACCCCCAGAGGAGTACAAACAATACATTACTGCTCCTGCACGTAAAGTAGCCATGCCATTCCCTGAGGGGAAATTGGTATATGATTTTTTTTTCAGAAAAGATCGTGGCAAGTGGGGCATCTGGATGGATTTGGTTGATGATACGCCCCCACCCAGCGATGCAGACTTCTATAAAATCCTCATCCCAACAGCTGACAGTGCTAGATATACGTTTCTCATGGATGCTCTTGTAGCACATCAACAACCTCTTTTGCTGGCCGGTCCAACAGGAACAGGGAAAAGTGTCTATGTTAAGCAATATCTAATGAAGTTGGATCCATCAAGGTAAGCTCAAAAGAATGCTAAATATTCTCTTAAACCAGTATCATTCTCTAGCTCTGCAATCTTTTTTCCCCTGTAACAATTCAGGAAGATTGTGTGGGTTGAATGAATCCAAGGATTCATTGCTTCATCTTTGCTTTCTTCGTTACCGTTTTGATATCATTCAAAGCTTCTCTTCCTTGATCTAATTATCTTTAAAAGATGCTATGGGAAAAACCAATGCCTTAAACTCGTTCTTTCAAAATTTCAAGTACATTATTTGTTATAACATTTAGAATTTGTTAAGAATATCATTCTCATTGATGTAGGTACCATAACATTTAGAATTTGTTAAGAATATCATTCTCATTGATGTAGGTACCAATCAGTATTCTTCAATTTCTCTGCTCAGACTAGTGCAAATCAGACACAAGATATAATTGATGGAAAACTAATTAAAAGAAAACAGGGAGTATTCGGTCCACAAAAAGGCAAAAGATGTGTTATATTTGTTGATGATCTCAGCATGCCAGCACTTGAAAAGTATGGTGCACAACCACCTATTGAGCTGTTGAGACAATGGATGGATCATAGGGGGTGGTGAGTCACAATTTGCACTCTTGTAAGGAATCATACTCTGTGATAAATCAATCAGAATCTGGATTCTGTTCTTATCTAGGCTACTGGTTTTAGGTATGACAGAAACGACCTTTTGTTTCGGCAAATTGAGGATGTACAGTTTTTGGCAGCAATGGGCCCACCTGGAGGGGGGAAAAACCCCGTCACAAACAGATACCTGCGTCATTACAATATCATATGTGTAACACCATTCTCTGATGCAACTTTATCCAGGTTAATTACTTTCCCCTCCTTATTTACTTTCTCGAAAATCACTAGTGTTCACAATTCTTTTGTCCTGGTGACTTTATTTCACATTCCTCGTGTCTTTTTATGTGAATTATACTGTGCACAATGCCTTTTATCTTTGTTTCTTGAAATAGACTTTCTATTAAGTATGAAAGAAATAGTCACGAGAGAGAAGAAACTCAAGGCATAGATACATCATGTGAAGCATGAAAAACCCATGGTAATATACCACTTAAAAAGACTGAGCAAATGAAAAACCTGAGAAGAACCAGTACTATGGCTGGAAATGCTACCGCATGCTTGTGATGGTCTCAGAAAAGAAAGGACAGCCTCTCCACTCTCTAAGAGAAATTATCCTCCTAGCCAAAGAAGACCTAGAAAATCCGTGCATCCTCAACTAAATAGCCATCAAAGTGTGTGCAAAATTTGTCTAAATCCTAGCCAAGGTATGAGCCGGGTGGATCTGGGTGCAATCATAAACTCTATGCATCTAGATCTCCAAATGTGCCAAGTAGTGATCCTTGCCACAATCTCCCAACAAGTCTCCACTCATGCATGTGCAGGTCTATACAAAGAGATAGGGATGGCATGAAGTTGACAAAACAGTTCACAATGGCCAAACCATAATAGCCGAGAAGGAGTCCTAATTATCATAAATACATGAGCCCCAGTGTTGATTTCGGGTCAACAAGTACACAATCCTGAGTTCCGACGATGACCAGGCCCCCAGGTTGGATCACCAAGGGCCAAGTGGTGGATACCCGAGCGGCCAAGGCACACAGTGAGAAGTTAGCAAGCAGACCAATCCGAGCTCGTGGTGGTAATAGATTCTGGAAGGATTTTTAGAGGTCTGTTCACCAAACTTCCAAGTCAAATAGTAGGTCTTAGATTATTTAAGTAATGAGTCCAAGTAGAATGGACTCACTCTGTCACTTGCTCTTTTGTTCAATTTTTGCGAGTCGAGTCTTGTTGCTTTGATAGAGATCCGATCGAGGTGCACACCCACACTACTTGTTGCACGGGCACAAGCTTGCAGCTGCATCTACTTGTAACATGCCAAGGCCCTTTAACTTGACATTAATACAAAATGCTTGGTATGTTGGTTATACCCTTTCCCCTCTTCATACAGTTTAGCCCACGCAGCAC
This sequence comes from Dipteris shenzhenensis, assembly GCF_047967505.1. NCBI lineage: Eukaryota > Viridiplantae > Streptophyta > Polypodiopsida > Gleicheniales > Dipteridaceae > Dipteris > Dipteris shenzhenensis. Next base: position 58,000,254 of record NC_141600.1, on the reverse strand, counting down.
CCCCCCCTCCGTTAGTTTTTCTCACGGTCCCCAACCCTTTTACCGAGTAGGCACGTGTAACAGGAAACCCTATTAGTGAAAGAGAGAGCATCTTCACTAAGCACTGGTACTTTATCTTCCAAGAACCGGGTATGTCAACAAGGAATGAGTGAAAAAGATCGTCAATATTTGGCGATCTTGCTGCTGGGGAATGACATGTTGAAAGCACGAGTGAGGAATTGAGTGGAATGAGCTTAGTGGTCCTTAGGGTTAGGAGCATAGACACTGAGGGAAAAAACTCATGTTGACATGTGACGAGCTACAACAGTTGCTTGGTCTAGTTCACTACTATAAAAGATACCTCCGAATGGTTAAAGACCTATTTGGACAACTGGTGTCTGGATAGAGGAGTGTTACCGGGAAACCCTCAGGATACTTCAAGTCTTGAAGAATGTCTGATGCATGCTCAGAATGACGCCAAAGGTATGCGGCTAGGAGAGAAGAATACCTGCGTCATGGCAACAAAAACGGGCAAAATAGGGACCGATGAACGTTTGGAATGATGTTAGAACCAGGAATGGATAGCTGACGTGAATGGATACGAGTAGCAGAGGGCCTTCGGCAATAGAGAGATCAAGGATGGTGATGGGTTTTCCCCTTGCATGGTGAGATGGCATCTGAATACCACACCAATAGAAGGAGCAAATGAGTTCTGGAGACGCACCGATGACAACCCAAGGTACGACACATGGTAGAATCCTTGAGGCGGTGGCATGTTGGTTCCGAATACTCATTGATAGAGATCCAAGATTTTGATTCTAGTGAACTCATCTACGAGCCAAGCCATGAGCACAGACATCAACCTAGCGGGCAAGTATCTGGTTCAGAGAGGCAGGATGTGCCTTGCACCAGGAATAAAGTGAAGAGACATGGCGGTAGCAGAATGCCAAGCTAACTAGGAACGGAATGGAAATATGGAAAGCATAATGGAAAGGCAAAATGGAAAGAAAATGAAAGAACAAGTGCTAGGCAATGATAACCAGAATACTCACATGTAGATAGCTTGATGTTGACTAATGTACATGACTCAAGACAAGTACAACACTATATAGTGTGACACTAGACTCTAGAAAGCCATAGTGTATATGGGAAAACTCACCCCTGAAAGGCATGCATGGTCTCAATTACTGATGCATCTGGATTTGGTGGACCTTTGGAAGGAATTGCAGCCTTTGTCACCTGGATACACATTCCAACATAATGCTCTTTCTTCTTATCAGGCACGTCTGGATCGATGGTATAGTGTAGCTCCGCAACAAAATGGGGGTTTTACATGCAAAATGTGGATTGACTATGCCTTTGTGTATTCAGATCATGCACCTCTATGATTGCGGTTATCCTTTCATGATATGCCAAATGATAGATTGCCACAAAGGCGCCATCTGATCATGAACAATAGCTACTTGCAACATGTGTTCAAGGCCATGATTACTGAAGCATCTCACTCTCTGTCTTCTCGCAGCCATGTTCATATTGATGATGTTTGGGATTCTTTTGTTTCCAAAATGCAAGTTGTGATAAGAAGTTACGGCAAGTCTTACACGAAGACTCTGAGGGAAACTATTGCTGAGGCCAAACTTACTTGTCAGGATTTCACTGAACTCAGCCATCTTCTTTCGTTGTCCCTGCATGAGCAAACAACACTATGCCAGACCAGACATTGTCTTCAACTCAATGATCATAGAAAACTAGCCAAATGGGAGACTAGAGCCAGACAAAGAGCCTTTATAGATAAAGGCTGCTCTTCCAAAGAATTTTTCAAAAGCTTGCATCAGAGGAGATTAAAAACAGAAATTTGCAGGGTGCTTATGCCTGATGGATCATGGACCACCTCGCGGTCAGAGCTTGCTTCTATTTGTGTGCAACATTTCTCTCAGCAATTTGAATCTGCAGTTCCTCCCTCACAGCAAGCTTTGGTTGCACGAAATTTGCTGTTACAGCATGTTTCTCCTATTATTTCCACTACTCAAGCTTTGGAATTGGAGGAACCTTTTACTGAGAGGGAACTGTCAGATGCAATCAAATCTTGCGGCAGATGGAAATCTCCAGGATGGGATGGTCTTACGGTTGAGTTTTTTCTAGAATATTGGCCTCTTTTGAAGCATACATTGCTGCATATGGTGAATTCTGCATGGCAAAATTAGAAAATGCCAGACGCATGGAAGAGAGGTATTGTTAAACTCCTTCCAAAAAAACAAATCTGTGAATCTTTGGCAGACTGGAGACCTATCACCCTTATGCCAGTCATTTACAAAGTCACTACAAAAATGATTGTCGATCGGCTAAAGGGGTTTTTACATGATGGGTTGCATTCTACCCAATATGGCTTTGTCCCACGTATAGTAAAGCTGCCTGCATACTTTCAGGGGATATTTCTACATCCTGGACTCTTGGCTGTTCTGTTAGGCAAGGATGTCCCCTAAGTGCTTTACTTTTTGCAATAGCCACTCATCTAATGCTTCAATATCTGGACCACCTTTTGGACACTGACCAGTTGCATGGTTTGGAGATTACTGGCAGTCGCAGCATGATCGCTCAAGCATATGCTGATGATTCATTCTTTACTCCAAAAAATACTATGAGTGATCTGTCCATGATTATGCAGACTCTTTCTACATATGGATTGGCTGTTGGTCTTCGGGTCAATTTTCAGAAATCAAAATTGTTGCCGTTGCATGAACAGGAATGGCACAGTCTTCTGTGGCCTGGGGAAATTGTCCCAGCTTCTCAATTTATTCGACATCTCGGCTATCCTCTAGGTTGGGAACTCACCCGTTCCCAACAAACTGATTGGGTGTTGACAAAGTTAAGGGCAAAACTTGAATATTGGAAGCTTGTAACCTGGCCACTACATGTTCGTTTGCGAATCGCACAATCCATTTTGATAGCATACATACATTTTTATCTGCCTCTCATTATGTTCACTAAGGCAGAGCTGAACTCCTTTATGTCAGCTATCATGGAAATTTTCTGGTGTGCCAAAAATGGCAAGAAAAGTCTCAGATTACTCTCTATGCATCGTCTCTGTTCTCCAAAGATGCACGGGGGTCTGAACATTCTCAATATTCACATACATTTACTTGCTCACAGAGGAAAAATGATGTTGCAATTTATGCAAGGAGATCAGCCGTGGGCTTTAATGATCCGCTCTCTCTTATTACATATTCATACTTCTGCATTTGGGCATTGGCAGCCAACTCAGTGGGATTTCATATTTGGCTCTATCCAAGGCAAGATCAGAGGCTGCCCTTTTGTTTCTCGCCTGCTTCTTGATTGGAAACATATCTTATCCCACTTGGAATGGCATGGCCGAGACTCTTTGTCGGGGAACTCCTGGAGGGCTGAGAATATTTATTGGTCTAAAGTATTCCACCCTTCTTTGGCCATTCAAGAACCAAGACGTTCTTACTTTCTCTCCTTTAAAGGCATCACATCTGTGGCAAATGTACTTCAGGATGATGGCACACTTTTATCCTTTTCTATGGCTGCCAGCAAATATGGTTTGGTACCTTACTATCCTCTCGCTAACCCCCCCGCTACCTCGCTACCCCCCCCCCTGCTACCCCTCTCGCTACCCCCTCCGCTACCCCTCTCTACCCCCCGCTACTCCCTCCGCTAACCCCCTCTCTACCCCCCGCTACCCCCTCCGCTAGCCCCCCCTCTACCCCCTCGCTACCCCCCCTCCCCCCCCCCCCCCCCACGTTTTTTTTTTAAAAAAAAAGTAAAGGGGAAAAAAAAAGCAGCTTTGACCTCTTGCAGTCCCTTCTTTGCCCCCATTATGAAGGGAACAGGGGGATGAGGACAGGAGACTAGGCGGGAGACCCCTCGATCCAAATCTGCATATGTGTGGAGATGGGGAAGGGGAGCGGTGACAAGGCAAAAACACAAAAGCAACTCAATCTGGAGGACTTCAACAAACACAGAAACCGGAGCGGTTTGACAGTGGACAACACTGCGGCCCAAAAGAAAGGGGCCCACCCAAAGCCCATGCCGCTCACCACATCCTCGACCTCTATGGTTACCACCACTATTTCACCACGATCATCCGCCTCATCATCTACGCCAGCTCTCTCCTCCGCCTCTCCTGCATCATCATCACAGGTCTCCTCTCCAGTAGCCTCACCACTGGCCCCATAAGCCATGGCTCCACAGTACTTTCCCCTCATATCACCTCTACCTCTCAATCATCCACCCTTCATCACCTCCTCCGACCTCGCTACTCCTACATCTCACTCCCCCACCCAGATCATACTGTCCCCACCCTCAATACAACCTCAGGAGCCCACCTTCATTCCAACCCCTCTCGAGATCCAGTTCCCACCTGGACCAGGACATCTTAGGCCCCCGCCAGATGCTTGGGACTCCCTATTGGCTGAGATACAGAGCATCCAGGCCCCGTCAGGTAGAGCTGACACCTTACACCCAGGAGCAGGCTCGATACGACCAGGAGCAGGCCTGCATTATAATCTAGGGACTTAGACACGACATCACACAGCTTCAAGAGGAGCTCGGGACCCTCAGCGTAGCACCTAGAGAGACCCCAGTCACAGAGATGGAGGCACAGATAGCCACGATACAGTCGGCTATAGCAGAGATGACTAGATGGGTGGACGTGGCAAAACGGGAGCCTGCAAAGGCAACCGTTTCAGCCGCCATACAGGAGCAGCAGCAGAGGGCTTTGAAGGCCCTCAACATCCAGATACGAGGGATCACGGGAGAGCACCAGCACCACTACGACGCCCATGGAGGAGGCGATTACCTTTGTGACCACCACCATGGGGGTCCCCGACCATGGCATAGAGGGAGCATGGCGTGTTAGGAGAGATCCCAACCGAGAGCAGCCCCTAGTCATTCGCTTCAGAGATTCACATGCTCAACTAGCGACACTCCGACGCCGAGCCTCTCTACGAGAGCATCCCACCCTGTCCATGGACGAGGACTTGACATCACTACAGATTCAAGAGCGACGAGTTCTTCTGCAGTAGCGGGATGTTGCCCGCAAGGAGGGGAAATGGGCCATGGTCCGAGATGGTAGGTTGTTGACCGGCACCCGTCGGCTCCCACCCGTACCCCCTAGGGGGACGGGGCCTATGAGACTCAGGTTTTCGAGACCCTAGACTGCACCATTTGGAACTGTAATGGCACCTTATGGTCAGACCTAGGGAGCTTCTCGGAGTCTTATATAGGACGAGACATAGTCTTTTACACAGAGACACACTAGAGCCCAGAGCGTCCACTACCGATAGTCAGTGGATACACATGGGAGTCAGCCTTCAGGGATGAGACGAGGGATACAAGAGGAGTCCGAGGATCAGGCGGGGTCGCAGTATTGTACAGGTCTTCCCTCGCTGGAGCCATCTCCATTGAGAGAAAGGATGCACACTCCCGATTCATGTGGATCCGGATCCCCGACGCACAGACACCCGTGACCTTTTCATAGCAATTACCTACTTCCCGCCAGACACATCCCACTTCGCCAGAGTGGCACGAGAAGAGGGTGAGACATCGCCATATGCACCCTTACATCAGGATATCCCAGACCTTTCAGCCCGCGGGGAAGTTCTCCTTGTTAGGGACTTCAACGCTAGGACGAGTACACAACAAGCACCACTCCTAGACTTCCGAGACGACTCTATCATGCTGCTAGACATGGACCTAGACGGAGCAGGTATGACCAGGACCTCATCGGACCGACACGGGCCTATTACACCATATGGACACACACTCCTTGATTTGGGCAGGATGCATGATCTCATCATCTACAACGGGCTCGACCTATGGCCCTCCTCAGGTGGTTTTACTTGCTTCCCACACGGGGGGGGCACTAGTGTAGTAGATTACATCATGGGATCCCCTACCTTCACTTCATGTATCACCGACTTCACCGTAGCACCATTCCCTCCAAGAGCTGATCACACATAAATATTCTTCACTATCGCCACCCCACGCTTTGCCACACCACACACACCACATAGGAAGCACGACACCTACCACGACACATACACTTTGATCACAGCCTCTCACCGGCCTACTTTGGATGCCTAAACAAACTCCTAACCTACATCGATCACATACCACTCATAGAGGACCGTGCAGCCCTGATTAGTCGCACACTCCACGAGGCTGCCCTCCAAATCTTTCCCCACACCACACGGTCCACTAGACCACCACCTCTTGGTTCTGTACCCTGCAACAATTGGTACGATGCGGAGTGCAAGGCTTATTGCCAACAGCTCCGACTTGAAACCAAATGTCACCTCCTGAACACACTAGACACGGTACGCAAGTACCGACGTCTCGTACATTGGAAGAAGCAGGCTTTTCTTCGTCAAAATGAGGAGCTGCTGCACATCTTGTACAGCAACAACTCTAAGGATTTTGGGCGGAGATTCCTTGAGCGTAGGTCCCCATCACCCCTCACCGACACGAGAGTCTGGCACACGTATGCACACCATCTATATGATGTCCCACACCAGCCCACTCCAGACCTCATACACACTTTTTTTTTTTTAAAAGTGAAATCTTTATATTTCTGTGTGGGAAATCTCAAAAGAGGTAAAAATCCACCAATAAGTACAAGGAAAAAGTTTTAGAAGTAAAACCTTAGAGCCCAGACCTCATACACATCCCACCACTTGCACGTTGTTCACCAGAGGGGGAGTCAAGGACGCGACATTGAAACTGCACAATGGCTGAGCTATAAGGATCACAAGGGGCTATGCACTGAGTTTATCGCATATGGGATCGACACGTTAGCCCCGATCCTAGCAAAGCTATTCAATGACGTTATTTGCCTTGGCTTCCCCCGCAGTTGGACACTCAACACTATCACCCCCATCCACAAGGTAGGGGATCCCATGGACCCGAGTAACTACAGGACTATCATGATTGGACATGTGATGTCCAAGATCTATGCAGCTGTATTGGATGCATCGGTCAGCCTGTTCGCAGAGATGAGAGGGCTCAGAGCAGAGGGTCAGGCTGGTTTCAGGCGAGACCGTGGGACTATGGATCACATACTCACACTCAGGAGTGTCATTGAGGAGGCCAGATCATGGAAGGAGAGGGTATACTGTTGCTTTGTGGATTTCCGCAAAGCCTTTGACACAGTACCTCGAGCTCGTCTTATCACACGCCTACAGACTCTGGGATTTGATCAGGAGATCATCTGGGCAGTCATGGCACTGTATGAGAGAGTCTCAGGCCGAGTTCGTACAGGCGCAGGTTGGACAGATGAGATCCTGAGTACCATAGGGGTCAAATAGGGTTGTCCCTTTTCACCGACCCTGTTTGGCCTCTACATCGATGAGCTTGAGACTTTCATGGGGACGTTCGGAGGGACCGGTTGCTCACTTGCCGGGATCATCATCAGGATTCTTCTTTATGCAGATGACGTGGCACTCTTGTCGTCCACACCCGAGAGGCTCTAGCGACACCTGGATGCACTGCAGGTTTTTTGTTTATCCCATGATTTGGAGGTCAACCTTGGCAAGACCAAGGTCATGATCTTTAACACCCCTCGCGCAAACATGCAACAGAAGCAGTTTACTTTTAACATTGATCGTCCAGTCTCTAACCGCCAATGTGACAAAGATCTCGACCCGACGATTGCAGCATGACACACGAGACATCGAGGGGACACATAGATCACTCTAGGGGGCCCCCCGTCATTGTTTAGACCCGGGATACATCCCACGGGAGTCACGGTGGCTCTAGTCTTGCGTCGAGCCTCGTCCAGGAGACCGAGACGCACGGCACCCCTTGACAGGCACCAGCATCTCATCACTGGCTATGCACTAGCAAGGGGGACATGACATACGGAGGATTCCACTCCGCTCCAGTCCTTTTCTTTTCATTGTTACATCCAGATGTATTTAATTATGTATGATCAGACTTAGGGTTCAGCACGGGTGATGATGCTCGTTTCAATAGCTCCACCCTTACTGTGATTTGTATCAGGTTTTCTTTCAGTCTCATAGACCCATCGGTCTTCCAAAAACTCTAATAAAATTTCTTTCTTTCTGATGTATCTCAAGACTCTTTTGGCTGCATTCCAATGAGACTGTTTTGGATTTTCCATAAACTGTGCAAGTGAACTTATTGCATAACAAATATATGGCCGTGTGATAGTCAGATATATAAGAGATCCGATGAGCTACCTGTAGTACCTGTCATTGATTGTAGGCTTTTCTGAATCTTTTGTAAGTTTCAAACTCTGTTTCATGGGAGTGGCTGCAATCTTGCAATCTGCCATATGAAACTTCTTCAGGAGACTGTCAACATACTTGAGCTGACTCATAAAGGTGCTATCTAAATCTCTCCAGAACTCAATTCCAAGACAATAGTGCATAAGTCCAAGATCTTTCATGTCGAACTCTGCTGCAGATAAGTCTTGTTTTAGCTTTTTGATGAAGCTATCCTTGCTTCCGGTCACAATCAGATCATCTATGTACAAAAGTGCAATAGTAATGTCTTCCCCTTGAACTTTGTAGTAGAGAGTATGATCTGCATTGGATTTTGTGTATCCCAGATCAGCAAAATACTTATTGATTCTGCTGTACCAACTTCTGGATGCTTGCTTTAAGCCGTAGAGACTTTTCTTGAGATTTTTTTGGCGGCCCAATCTACAAGCCAGAAGCCTTTGAACTTCTCGTCCATGGATACCTTATTCTCCTTTCCTGTTTTAATATAACCTGCTAGTTATTGCATATAGACTTCCTCGTCTAGGTAACCATTAAGAAATGCATTCTTGACATCGAGCTGGTACACATTCCATTTTGTTGAGTGTCACTAGTGATATCAAGAACCGTATGGAATCCATCTTTGCTACTGGAGCATAAGTCTCATCATAGTCTTGACCATATTGCTGTGTAAATCCTTTTGCAACTAGTCTGGCTTGGTATCTTTGAATGCTTCCATCTAGGTTATACTTTACTTTGTATACCCATTTGTTTGCTATGGCCTTCTTTCTTGGTGGAAGATTGCATAATTCCCAAGTATTATTCCTATACAAAGCATCCATTTTTTCATTCATAGCAGTTTGCCATTCTGGCTTTGTCTACTGCATCTTCAAAGTACAGTGGCTCTTCTGTAGCCATGATAGTAGTCATAAGAGTATAGTTGGTGGTTTCAACCTGAATTGCTTTGCCTTTCTAAGCATATGTCAATTGGCTAGAGGTCTGCTTTTCCTAGTAGACCGTTTGAGATGCTGTGGCTCTGCTTGGGGTGTTTTTGGTAATTCTTTCTCTTCTTCATCAACCTTTTCTGTAGATGACTAAGTAATCGGTGTGTCTATCTCCTATGTATTTGAGGTTTTCCATTCTGATTCCTCATCAAAGATTACATCTCTAGAGATAATGACCTTGCAGTTGATGGGATCATACAACTTCTATGCTTTGCTTTCTTCACTGTAGCCAACCATGATGCATTTATATGACTTCACATCCAATTTCCTGCGATGATCATCATGTATGTGGGCATATGCTATGCAACCAAATATGCAGAGATGCCCAATGTGTGGCTTGTGTCCAGTGAATACTTCATAAGGTGTCATACCCTGTATTGGTTTAATAGGAATCCGATTAAGCAAGTAGTTTGCAATGGCTATTGCTTCTGTCCAATACTGATGGAAAAAACAGCTCAAAGTGAGCTAATAAAGAACCAAGGCGCAGGCTGAAAATGCCATCTCACCCCTGAAGGAAACTCAGAGAAGAAAGGAGATCCCCTCCAAACTCTGAAAAAAGTAACTTTCCTGGCAGTGGCTGCTCTGGAGAATCCCTGCATGCTCGCCCATATGGCCATCAGAGTGTGTACTATGTCGGTCCAAAAACTGGCCATAGTCTGGGAAGGGTGAACCTGGATACCCTCCATCGCCTGTGTACACTTGCTCTCCAAATATGCCAAGCTGCAATGCTAGCCAAAATCTCCCAAGATGTGTCTATTGAGGCATGAGCAGCTTTGAAAGGAGTGAGGGGAACATCCTCGAGGGAACAAGACATTGTGTGGATAAAAAAGTAAATATGTTTTTCACTTGTTGCATGCTGATAGGTAGGTTCATAGCTATGTACATAGCTAGTTGGTGGTGGCTATGAGTTATGGACACTCTCATAAAAGACTCTACACTGATATATCTATTTTCTTGAGATGGTAGATACTTCAACGGGCACTTTTGGGAAATGATGAAGTGCAATGTAGGTGCACCAGACAATCCAGAGCATGGTATCCAAAGTGTGACGGTGTTTTGTTGTGGGATGACATATGCCTTTCATGGTTGACCCGAGTCATTTGTGTATAGTGCATGAGCACTTTTTTTGTCGTGGTTGTCTTGTAAATCCCTTGTGTCGGGATTGTGTTCACCATATGTGGCTAGTCTTAGAGCAACTAAGCACTAAATGTCGGTGGCATGCATTTGTGTGCACTAAGTCTATGGTTTGGGCATTAATGGCCATGGTATAAAGTTTGAAGGGAAGGGTGGAGAGTGGTAAAAAGGCAAATGATGACGTGGCTAGAATCAAGGAAAGCATGCAAGGTGGCTACGTGATTCTTCTGGACTGCAAGCTGGAGCTACGTGAAGGTGACTGCTAGAAGGATCGATAGAGAGCAGGGAGCTTCTGATATAGAAGGGGATCGCGCTTGTGGATGGGGGTCGACAGAGGGAGAGCTTGGGATGGTTGGCGCAACAGTGAGCTGGGGAAGAAGATCATAGGCTAGAGCACAGGGAGGACGTGAGCTCGTGGTGGAAGGACGGGCGGTGCTGGGAGCTTTCGGGAGGGCAGCGCAATGAATTAGCCTAGAAAACCTTGGGCAATAGAATCCAGAACTCTATGATGCAAAGGAGAAGGTTGTTGCAGATACGAGGAGAGGGATTTTCAGAAGAGAGGCGGCGAGAGCTTGGTTGGCGCAACTGTGAGCTTCTTGGAGAGGGATTGTGTGAGCTAAAAGCTTGGGAGGTCACTGGCTGTGGCGTAGTTACTGTGTAGCAGGGTGAACCTTGGGCGATAGGATTTCGATAGGAGCTCTGTGAGCAGGAGGATCATTGCGTGAAGGCCAATATCAGGTGACGGGGCACTGTAGCAAGAGCATAAGCTATGGACTATTGGTGGTGATACTTCTCTATAGGATAGGCAGGTGATGGCGAGTCTGTTTGCACGGCTGTGATATGATAGCTTGTGGGAAGGGGTGGCCTCTCTGTAGAAGGCTGGAGGACCATGACTCCAGATGCTTTGTGAGAGGAGACAAGCAATGCAAGCTAGTTGATCATCATGCACACACTAGGAGGATGATGACGAGCAGTAACAAGCTGGTCAAAAGCATACAATATGGATGTGGATTGTTGCCTTTATAGGGCGCTTTTGGATATGGGCATCTTTGCTGCACTAAGGCTTGGAGAACTACCGACGAGTCACGACAGAAGGCAGGGTCAGAAGCTACTGAGAAGATCTTGACTGTGGAAGTTTGGAGAGGCCATGAATGTCTATCATGCGCTAGAGGGAGGGCGAGCCGTGATATGGGAGCTTAGTGCACGTTAGATTTTCTTTAGTCCATAAGGAGCTTGTGGGTGGTAAAAAGTATTGCCAATGGGTTGCTGGCAGTTCGGTGGAGAAATGTGAAGGCAGGAAAGAAGATGAAGTATTGGCTGTGATGAACTCAAAGGATAGCAAGCTATTGTGGTAGAGCTTGGTTCACTCCAGACTCAAAGAATTTTGATGAGAGCTCATGGATAGCAAACAACTTGTATATGAGATGTGTGAAGGCCTTAAGTGGTGTTGCATAGTGAATAGTTGTAGTTGTGGAGTACACTCATAGATGAATTTATGTTTCATGGGTCATCTATGTGTTTTCCGAGCTTGATCTGAGTCAGTAGGAGAGCTTATCTTGAGCAGTGTAGTCCTATGGGTTCTTTTTGAGTTTTTTTAGGTTGTTTGCTGGCTTGGGAGGAAATGTGGCCAGTGTATGAATTGAATGTAAAGGGGTATAGAGACAAGGATGTTGAATGAATGCCTTTTACCTTGTGATAGTGTTGTTCACTTGCTTTAAATGTGGATGAGGGTGGTTGTGAAGGCGGATTAGGCTCTACTGTTTTTGTCCATCCAACGTGTTATTGCCTCAAATGTACAATGAGCTAAGAAATTTCTCTTGGCATCCCTTATATGTCATTCTGGATCATTCACTGAACTCTGTCCTTCTTGAAGTGAGGGAGCTTGTTTTCTGAGGAACTTAGTGAATTGCATCTCAAAATCTATAGGCTGAGAGAAATTGATGGATTGACTATAATCTCCCATGACTGGCCAAAATGTTCTTGGACGGAGTACCAAATTAGAAACAACTGGTTTTTTTCCATCAATCAAAGCCTGAAAAATCTTTTCAGCATAGGCTGTATCTAAGGTCCTGTTGTTGGTGAAGACACTTGCTTTGACCACTGTTGAAGCATGTATAACTTGAGTCTTCTGGCCCCATATATATCCTGGATCCTCATCTGTCATAGCCTCATTCAAGCGAAGATTTAGATTCTTCATTGATAACATTTCTGCTTCTAGATCTGACTCCATTTCAAGACCCTCCGCATCCTCTTTATGTTCTTCCTCTTCTCTTCTTTGCCCTTTCTTTGTATATGAACGACCTCTTTTTCCAGTTATAGGACTTGGAACTGTAGCTCGTGAAGTACTTGCCTTTTGCATTTGACGTCGAGGTTTATTTTTTAGGGGCTCAATGTGAACTGGGGAAGTTTGGAGGCCGGAATCTTGGAATATGCCGACAGAATCTTCTGAAGATTCCCTCTTGGAGAGGATTTCCATCATTTGATGCGTGGATGTGAAGTTGCAAGAGCTGGTTGTCGTGGAGGCTCTACTGTGTGCCATTGGCTTAAGACGATGGAGCTTTGAGGTCGTAGATGACAGAGCTTGTGGAGCGGTCCCATGAAGGAGTGCTAGAAGGAGCCTACGAAGGAGACGCCTTTGGAGTCATCTTGTGAGCTGGAGTCATGGGAGCTGCAATCGCGTAGGCAGAAGGCTCATTGCTTACGTGCGTGGGAGCAAGGAGGAGCCAGACGTTTGGAGTGTGGCTGTAGAGGACCTTGGAGAGCCGGTTGATGCAGTTGTGGTTGAAGCTTCTGTCGGTGGAGCAGCCCCGGTGCAGAAGGTTCGTTGGGAGCTGTCTTGAGTCCAGCCCATGGCTGTGTAGGAGGGCGCTGTGGCAGTTGAAGGCGTCGCTGGAGATGCCTCCATTGTAGGAGTCAAATCTTTATTTGATGGCTATTACTGCAGCCAGTCGTCGCTGGCTCGTTGATTGAAGGAGGACCTGTAGGAGTCGCGGGCTAGAGTCACGGGAGTTATGAATGGCGGCTTGTTAGCTATTAGCAGAGAGCTTGAGCGTGTTGGAGATGAAGCTCGTGGCTACACGTTTGGAGCTGTGAGCAAGGTGGGCTGTGTTGGAGCAGCCCGGTCGTCGTTGACAGAAGGCCTTAGGAGGTGTCGTTTGGAGAGGCGCCTGTGATGCGCATTGGTTGAGTGCTGCTGCCGCAAGGCCAATTATGCATAGGGAGTGCTTCGCGGATGGACTGTGGAGCTGCCAATCGAGGGCGCCGGTCGTTGAGACTTTGTGAAGCTGGGAGTCGCTACTGAAGGAGCCGCTTGTGGAGAGGCAGCCTTATGTCGATGTAGAAATCGCAGCAGATCGTAGCATTCATAGAGAGATGCGTAGGCTGTCAATTGATCGTTGTAGCAGTCTAGCTACTAGTTGTTGTAGAAGGCTTTGCTTGCTATAGGGTCTCTCTTGAGGAGTCAAAGTGCTCTAGATGAGCTTATTTCCACTACACACACCTCTCTTCGACTACACTCTCAGAAGTAAGAGAGGAGCTCTCTCTTAGTGCAAAGAAAAATGAACTTCTCTAACATTTCTCTAAGAGGGAATCAGAAACTCTCAATGAGAATAGTCTTCCTCTCTCTCAAACGGACGGAATTCTCTCAATGCAATGGAAGGAATCACGGAAATTCTCTCAAAGTGACGGAAATTTTCTTGCAAAGAATGGATGAAGATCTCTCACCGGAAGTGGACTCTCACGGAGAACACTCAAGAGAACTCTCAATCTCTCAATCACTCTCAAGGGTCGCAATGCCTCAGCGGAAGGCAAGGGAGCTCTGATACCATGACAAAATATGAAGAGGGGAGAGGAGAAGAGTGGAGATGAGGAGAGAGGGCACAACTAGAGAGCACACCACAAATGACTAACTGTACACTAGATTTAGTTGAAAATGTAGAATATATACAAACCCATTTAGGGTTAGGGTTAGGGTATCTAACCCTTTCCTTTATAGCACTCTATATGTGTTAGTGCTATGCACATATAATCACAGGATGTTGAGTGTGATCTCTCAATATCATCATCCGAGACATCACTTGTGTCCAACTCATCAAAATCCTCAAATCTGTCCACATCCATCAGGTGATAGTTGAAGTGATGGGCCATAGGCTTAGTTTTTTGCTTTGTTCCTTTTGTGTGAGCTACCAAATTGAGTGACGCTAGTGGATGCCAAATAGGAGATCGATGACACTTTGCAAGTCATCTTCAATGGAGAAGATGCCCGAATCTTTTTTTTCCCCTAATCTCTAAGTGCCATGACACCATCAAAGCTAGACGGTGGCCTAGATCCTCATGACCTCCATCATCCAACACTCTTAAGGATAAAAGAAGGTCACAGCCACAGCGGAAAAAACAACAGTTTGTTTTATAAGATATGTAACGCCCATCCTACCCACGTTTTGGGTAGATGGGACAGAGAGCATCAAAGAGATATATGTTAATGACCAAAGTTTGGGCTGAAGGATGGGGGAAATTCATAGTCAAGCCACACTACACTAAGATATTAAAAACACAGATAACACAACTGGTAGTGGCAGAGAGTTCTTGGGAAAGAATAGAAGCAACCCTTGATCAATCTTCCCACTGAATAAGAAACTACTTTCAAGGATCAATTCTAGCAACGATCCATTGACTTTGAGCTTGGCTAGTAGGCGTCCTCTATAGCTCAGGGTTCAAAAGACACATTCTCCATTGAGTGAAAAAAGGTCAAATTTCCTGAGTTCCATTGACTGGCAGATAGGGATGGCAGTACAAAAACATCATAGGGATGGCATGTCCATAGAATTCCATTAACTCAAATGTCTTACTGTGCAGGATCTTCTCAAATCTTGTCGATTTTTGGATGAAGAAAGCAAGATATTCGCAAAACATTCTTAAACTGAGGATCCCTATGGTTTCTGCAACAATTGAAATCTATCAGGGTGTCCAGCGTGAACTTTTACCAACACCAGAAAAATCACATTATACATTCAACTTGCGTGACCTTGGCAAGGTATAGTGTGCCAAGCTGTGGACGAAGAGGCCTACAATAGTCTACATAACTGATAGAAAATAGCTTGAACATGCAAACAATATTAATAAAACCTATTTATCCAACAATCATTATTCAGGGAGTTCTTAGAGCGTGTAAGATTGGAGACAGAGGTACGATTTCTGACTGGTTTTGTTATTACTGTTATCAGGTATTCCTTGGTTTGCAATTTGCACCACCGGAGACAGAAAATCAGTATAAGCTCATTCGACTCTGGGTACATGAGTGCCTTCGAGTTTTTTATGATCGTCTCATAAATGACAAAGACAGAATTTGGCTTTGTGAGCTTCTGTCTGAGATGCTGGAAAAACACTTCAAAGAGCGATTTGGTAAAGTTTTTTCTGGATTTTCCCATTCAGAAATTAAAAAGGGGGACATAAGTCCCAGCATTTTGAAATACCTTGTTGCGGGAGACTTCATGATTCCTGGAGCTGACCCTGCACAGGTAAATTTTCTACTTAGGCCATTTTATTGCTTTGTTTCTTATTAAAAAATATTTTCCTTGTAGCTTACCAGCTGTACATATACAATCTAGAAGAACAGTACTTTGATGATCATTGTTTTGTGGACTAAAATAAGCAATGTATAGAAGACTATTATCTTAAAAGTTTGATTCTGGGTTGCATAGACAATTAAAGTGAGACCCCTACCATCTTCACTATTTCACACCCACAGTCTGCTGCAAGAGCAGCTTAAGCTGCTTTCTGTCGATTTGTGCCATATGTTTGCCTTGGATAAAAAATTGTTTGATTCAAAAAATAATGTCTTTGAGTAAGATGATTTGCAACGTACACTTGGGCCACCATAAACACTTCCAAACAACCAAACAGATTGCCAATAAAAATGTTATCGTAATATGCACCTTTTGGAGTACGGCTCACTACATGGAAAGTGTGGTGTTGAAATTTTTAGAGACCAACATTTTTCTGAATTAGTTGCCAACAAATTGATTTCCATCATACCCCCTTATCCTTTCAATGCCCATTTCGTACTCTCTCTTTTTTAAAGAAGATAGACTTTTATTAAGATAGACCAAATATATCAACCCAGAATACGATCAACAAAACATGCCGATGCATAATTACCAATAATTGGGCTGAAAATAAAACATTGCAATCAATCACGTGCAATAAAATTTCATGAGGTGCTTGTGTTGGAAGAGTCCTCCATGGTCCCACTACCTTTATGAAAGAGGCTTTCCTAGCAGTGTGCCCGCTTGAGAAGATCTGTGAATCCTGCTTTAGGTGGCCAAGAGAGTGCATACAATGCTATACCATAAAATTCTGCCAGACTGGAAATGGTGAGTCTGTGAAACCACTAGGACCTCTATGCATATGGGATCACCATATTTTCTCGAGTGTCACACTTGCAATAATCTGGCACGCTGAGTCAACGGATGAGCTATGACTGTTAAAAGGAGTAAGATGTATTGTATTCAGGTGAATAATCCAGTGGTTCCCCTTATGAATCCTGAGTATGATATCTACATCTGCTTCTTTGTAATGCATCTATTGCTAGACCGTATGACTAGGCTACTCATCCCTAATTCACAAACAAGTCGCCTCTATTGACCCTGACAAGCTTGAAAGCAATACTTTGCCAAATAGTTTGGGCCTCTCTGCAAGTCCAAAGGCAATGCTAAATGGACTCAATATTTGCAAGGCATTTTCTGAGCATGTGGTTCTTGCTCCAAAAACTCCTCTTCAAAGGTTTACAGCTCATGGAGATTGTGGCTCTATGGTGGGGTCCCAATCAAAGTATCTACAATGGGACCTAGGAGAGTGGGAATGGATTGACGAAGGGCATTGAGAGAAGAGCTTCCCCTTCTTTCATTACACGGTAATAAGTAATGCCAGGTGGTTTTAGACCAGTTGCAAAGGTTGGAGACCTTCCAGAGCACCTTATTAGGAGAAATTTCAGAATTTTGCTTATTTGCAAAAGTTTTATAGAGGAGACTCTGGAAATCCCATAGAAATAGAAAGATCACTCTTCTCTTTAGGATTTCTATTCATGGTGGGATTGCAATTAATTTTCGGACTCCGCGTGCCTTGTTGCCACTCTGCGATCGAGTCAGTTTAGCATTGCTTATGGGAATGCAGATAGGCGAGGATCATTTGGAAGGGGATTGCTAGGATTTTGAATATCTTTTCCAGGACACTTTTCTTCATGATGTGGGGTTCAGTTGCTTGGCTTTTCCTTTCAAGCCCGCAAGTATTTTATGAGAGGCATGACTCTTCTTCGGCTTTCTCGATTCGATGACACTTAGTAGAGTCGTGGCCTATGAATGATGTACCATCCCTACCTTTTAGACCAGTACATGCTTCGGTGGATTCCTCTTGGAAGATGCTAGCTAGGATCTTAGCATGGCATATCTAGAGAGCTAGATGAAAATAGGCTTTAGACCATTCTTAGGTCCATCACCCCTCTCATACTTTGTCGTGTATTTGGACAGATACCATACATACATTGATGGCCACTTTGATGAGCATACAGGGATCCTCCAAAGAAGCCTCCATTAGGAAATCTACGTTCCTTAGGGCGCTCCCCATTCTTCTCGGAGTTTGCTATAGGGTTGCAGTGGCATTTCAGCCTCATCCTTGGATATTTCCTACCTCATTTTGAGGAGTAGTTTTTTTGGCATTTTATTTCATGCTATGCATGTTGTATTTCCGCTTTGAGCTTACTCTCGAGGGGTTTATTCATACTTGATAGAAGTCTTTTTCATGAAAAAAAAAACAACAACAATTTCTTTCTAGTGAGAAAGCTGATTTTCAAATTGCTCTTAATTGCTTGGTGAAAAATGGTAAGAGGAAATCAAGGAAATGGCAGCTTTGCTCTTGCCAAGAAGCCATGTAGGATACAGGTTGTTCTTCCAAAGCTTTTCTTCATTTGATGTATTTTCTAGCGCCTCTTTTCTGAGGTGACTATTCTTGTAATATAATCAATCAAAGCTTTCACTAAAAAGAGTGTGTTTGAGAGCATGGAAACGTGTGAGTGTTGTGTGTGAAGCTGCATTAAGTACTATAGTTTTCTAGGCTGCAAAAAAAAAAAACAAGCCTTGATGTTTCAACCAATGGGATCATGGGACCCTCTGATCACAAAAAATACAAAAAAATCACCACTGGAATTATCATAACCTATAGGAATTCTGAGACTTTTTCTTAGCAATATTTAGAGCCTCTTAGATGACAAGGTTATTGATACAACTTGACCCTCTTCTTGTTGGAAAATTAAGAAATATACACCAAGAGCAAGGTGCTCTAGGCAAGAGTACACCATGCCTAGCATGAGAAGAAACCAGAGAGGGTCAAACCATACTCAACAAAAAATCCTGGTAAAGATCTAGAGCTGAGGCTGGAAGTGCCATGTCGAATTTGTAGTGAAGTCTGAGAATAAATTTGCAAATAGTAAACTTCTATTACGTAGGACTAAAATACAAAGTTCAAGGATAAAATCTTGTAGGAACTTCATGATTTTTCTTTTTCTTTTAATGGTGTGTTACAACACTAAGTGAACTCAATATAGTTGTTTAATATAAATAAATACTTAGTTTAAAATTCTCAGAATCATGTAATTGTGTCATCTGGTAGTATGATGTTTTTTCACTTATTTCACGTGTCAACTTGCAGTATGATGAGATTATAGAAGAAGATGGCTTGATGAAGGTTGTTCAAAACTACTTGGAAGATTACAATGCCGTCACCAGCAAGCAAATGAATCTTGTCTTGTTTCAGTTTGCTCTCCATCATATATCCAGGATTTGTCGGGTAGTAAAGCAGCCAGGTGGAAACACATTGATGGTGGGTGTCGGTGGAAGTGGAAGGCAGAGCCTTGCAAGACTCGCAGCTTTCATCCAGGGCTTCGAGGTTTATCAAGTTAGTATGTCATTCTAAAAAAACAATGGATATCAGCTGTGCTAATCATCATTGGATAACTTTTCTATGAGATTTTCAATTGAAAATTGCACGAAATCTTGTAATCTGAATGCCATTTTGCTGAGGATTCTATCAGGTGGAGATAGCAAAGAACTATGGCATGTCAGAATGGAGAGAGGATCTCGGCAGAATGTTACGAAAGGCTGGTGAGCAGGATAAGCAGATAATGTTCCTGTTTACAGACACTCAGATAAAATTGGAAGGGTTTGTTGAGGACATCAACTCCCTTTTAAACACAGGAGAGGTATAGTTTCAGCCCATAATAGAAAGGAATCAAGATGTGCTCTCACTCGGCTCCATGATGATTGTGAATAATTCTTGAATAACAATGTGCTTTAATTTGTAGCTTTAAAGTCTATCGAACGTCTATAAGAAGCCATTGTTTAGGTCTGGAAGCAATCGGCCAATTAAATATACGAGTGTTGTACTCAAAGTTTATGGCGACCCACCAAGAGTCACACCTGGGTCACGTCATGGTCACCTCAGCAACATGCCAAGTTGTTAGACCTTGGTCATACCTAGTCGCAGGGTGTTCACATATGTTCACATCTTGGTGACATGGAACAGACTTGGACATGACTTGGACATGACATGGAACAGACTTGGACATGACTTGGACATGACATGGAACAGACTTGGACATGACTTGACATGGACATGACTTGGACATGACTTGACATGGACATGACTTGGACATGACATGGACATGACCTGGACATGACTTGGGTATGACGGAAGCAATACATGACTGAAGAGTGCCAAACCTCAACCTCGACTCACCATGGTCAAAGTCAATCAGAGGGAAGTACTGGCGCAATGGTACACGGGATACACCTGTCGGTGCACATGGGAAGCAGTCCAACAGTTAAGAGGCATAGGTGGTGCACCAACCCTCTCAACCAACTAGTGTCAGGAGCGCAGGAGAACACATGGAGCATGGGATTCACTGCAGGCTGGAGTGTTGCGGAAGCCATCAAGGACAGAGTGGCCCACAAACGGTGGAATGGCTAAGGATGGCTAAGGGTGCAAGAAGACATCCAATAGGAAGAAGGAGAGGAGATTGGTAGCGGGGGGTGGAGCGGAGGAGGAGAAGGTGAAGAGGGGGAAAGGGAAAAGGGAGAGGGACATTCTGGCAGGGGCGAGAGGAGTGAGTGAAGGAGTGAGAGGCTAGAGTCAAGAGCTCGCCTCGTGTGTATCTTCTAGGGGTGTATCCGTCATCTCGCTTTCTAATGAGTTATGCTACTTTCCATCTCTGCTCGCTACTCTAAAATCTCTTTCCGTTGTGTTCTTCCCCCCCCTCCTCTCCCTTCACCTGGTACAACGGACCTGTGACATGTGTTTGAAGTTCTTGCCGTTCATATCGAGGGTTGGCTTTCGTGATGTTGTTCCGCTTTGGTCTTCTTGCTCACATCACTTCAGCACTTCTACCGCTTGCACATAGTTGACACCATCGACAAGCACTCGCCATCCATCGCCTACATACCATCCGTGACACTTATGACATGTCTTACTCGCTTCTCGCACCAGTGGCCCTAGGCCTCCAGTAATACTTCCGGAAGTGTTAGGAAACCCCCCCCCTCAGACAATTTATGGCGATCACGGTGGGACACTACTGGTGTTGAGTAGCACGAGTGAAGTGGTGATCTAGGGTCCTAGAGAGAGGTCTTATGCCGAGTAGTTCTGAAACATTTGAAGGAGCTAGTGAGAGAACTAGGAGGTACTTAAGGAGAGTGGAGAAAAGACTTCCGGCAGACCAAACTAGGTACAAGAAGCATTACGTGTGACGTAAGTTTGCGAAGTCCTCAACTCGAGCACAAAGTGAGCCCATTGGAGCAGTAGCCAGAGCAAGTAACATCATCGACACTCTCATTGACTTGGATCAACAGGAACCCTGGTGGTCAGATCCAGACTCCGGAGAAGAAGAAGTGCGAAGTGGAGAACAGGTGAAAGAAGAGGGTACTAAGGACGAGGGCTCCTCAGGGACTCATCAAGGTCAAGGCAGCCCCTTTCCTCCTCCTGCAACGATGTCTTCATCAACCACCTCTTCTACCGGAGTGGTGACTCCATCTGCTCCCGCCTCAATCTCTTGTGGACAAGCTGCTACCTCATCTGTTATGCATAGCTCCGGGCTCCTAGCTAATCCTTCTTCTACATCTATTCCATTGGGGGGTACTTCTGCTCCGGCCATGCCTTTACTTGCCATGATGGTTTCATCTCCCTTTCCATCCACACCGGTGTTGCCTTTTCCACCACCTCCTTCCTTCCCTTCTGCCTACTCATCCATGACTTCAACTCCGTCCCTCTCTTTCCCAAATGCTCTCCCATCCTCTTTCACCCCCACATCTTCCATGTTCTCACCCTTTCCCTCTGCAACACCGAGACCCCCCACTTACGCCCTACCATCTGGGTACACTTCCTCTATGACTACATCAGTAGTGACTTCTCCATTGTGGTCCTCCACAGGAGGAGTTGTCGGGGTGGTCTCCTCCTTGGGAGCACCAACACTCATTACAGCCCCATCGGGACTCCCTCCAACTCTTGCATCCTCTCCAACCTCTCGGGTGGGGATGGCCGTTCTCAGTCCTCCAGACAGAGCTAGACTTCTCGAGCTACTCAACAAGGTCCACGTGAAGACTCAAAAGTTCAAAGGCCACCTCCATGAGGATGCGGAAGCTCATGTGAGGAAGTTCCTCACAGCATGTAGAGCTAAAGGTGTGGAGAATGAGCATGCGTTCCTTCACATCTTTCCCTCGTCATTGGAAGATGCCGCGGATGTATGGTACATTCAATTTCCTCTGGACCACTTCCAGACGTGGACAGACCTAAGGGAGGAATTCTTACGCACTTTCAAGTTGGAAAAATTCGAACACATGATTGTCCAAGAGTTATCCACTGACACCATGAAGCCTGGAGAGAGCATCTCTGAGATGTACACAAGGATGAGGGTCTTGGCAGCAAAGATGTCGGTGCCACCCAATGACGCCGTCATGAAGGGGTGGTTTTTGAAGGCTTTACCCTCCACCATTGCTATAAGGCTGGTTGACAAACTTCCTGAGCATGCCTCACTACAAGAATTTCTGAGGGAAGCGGTGAAGATGGAACGGTCCCAGTTAAGTTTCGCCTCAACACCCGCCCAGACCGCCCAACTTCCGAGAGAAGAGGGCTCACAGGCATGGCAGCAACTCAAGAAGGAATTAGAAGAAATCAAAGAAGGTCTGAAAGACAGAACAAAAGTGGATGGACCGTCACCCTTTGAAGCTCAGATATAAGAAGTGGTCTCTGGTGCACCGACTGCAAGGGTTCTGGCCATGGCTACTGGGAATGTCCATCGAAGAGTAAGGTACCCACCCCGATCTCCTTTTGCACATTTTGTGAAATTCATGGACATGATGCCTCCGAGTGTAGGTATCTTAAGGGGTTGAGGAAGATTCTGCCGGAGTATCCAATTGGAGAACCACTGGTGGCTACAATCAACAAAGCTGCACCGACCACTTCAGGGCCAGTACCCCTAGCTTCAGCCCCTGTGAAGGCACCTGAACCACCCACCCATCCTATCATTCCACCTCCACTACTTCCCAATCCTCCTTTGCTCCAAGCTCCTACTCCTAGTGAATTTGGGGCTCCATACTTCTATCCTCCGCCCTACTATGCACAGTATCAACCACCTATGTCAGGGGGTGGATATGGACCCCCTTATATCCGCGGTCGACGGGGTGGGTTCCGAGGTGGACGTGGAGGCAGAGGTACCAACTTCCGCAGGCCCATCATGTGCTATAGATGTGGCGAGTACGGCCATTACCAAGATGATTGTACACAACCATTCGGGGGACCCTCTTGTACACAGTGCAACACAAATGACCACTACACCAGAGATTGTCCCAATGGCAGAAGGGAATCAACATCGCAAGTCAACATGGTTGATGTAGTAGTGGCGGGGGAGGGTGACAAACCCCATTTAATTGGTGCAGTGTTGGGAGCTGTGACTAGGTCACAAATGAAGGGTGGCAGTAGTAAGGATGACTCAACATCAATATCGGAGGCCTCATCACCAACTAATACCAGCTCAGTCACTAGAGGAGCATCCACACCTCCTTCCTCCAAGGTGGACAGTGGGCACAGGACTGCATCACCCTTGTCCTCTCCTGTAACTGGATTAGAAAGGACCCGAAGGGCCCCACAGCCATCAAGACCTATCAATAGCTCTAAAACTACCTCAGCTCCAAGTGAGCAATCTATGCCTTCAAGGTATCAGGAGGTGGTCAGGAGTGTCACCAAAGATCTTCAATCTAGTTCTGAAGATGAAGGCGTCACACCTCAGCTTCCTTCCCGCAAGTCCAGAATAGTGAGGTTTGCAACAGAAGTGACAACTTTGGGGCAAAAACGTGAGGAGTCGCAGGCAGGCCCATCCACCTTCCACTCAGGAAGCACAATGAAGCAAGAGAAGAAAAAAGGGGTGAAGCCTAGTAGTGCCCAAGAAAAGGGGAAATGGGTGATGGGAGAGTCACCACAGGAAATATTGACTGAGAATCCAGAGGCACCTCCTCTCCCTCACGTGAGCTTCGACCCTCGGCCAAAAGCTCGACGGATGAAGGCACAAAAGGCTGCTGCTACTGTCCAGCCCTATTCTTTGATGGATGACTTGATGGATTTTAGGCCCAATATCACCTTACGACAACTCTGTCAATTGTCTCCACATATCAAGCATCAAACTATTGCATTTTTGAATCGCATGCCAGGAGGGCGCCAAAGGGGATCTGTTCAGGGCGGACCCACACCAGAGACAGTAACAGTTCAAGATGGAGTAACACTAGATAGTTGCTCAGCCTATGCTGCCCTCACATGTGAACAAAGTCCCAAGCTCGCAGTGGAGATCAATGGGGTGGAGCTGAAAGATGTTTTCTTGGATGGTGGGGCAGCAGTAAACATCATGCCGAGAGGTACTCTTCAACAACTGGGTTTGAAATTGACAACTGACGTACATTTTCAAGTACGCATGGCGGATCAACGCAAGGTGAAGCCTATGGGGGCTGTCAAAGGTGTTCACATGAAGATTGGGGGAGTTACATTCCTGTCCAATTTTGTTGTACTTAATATGACGGAGGGTGAGCAGACTTATCCTCTACTTCTTGGTAGACCATGGTTATGCTCAGCAAAGGCCATTCAAGATTGGTCAAGTGATGAAGTTCGACTACCTTTTTTTTTTTTTTCCATGAAAAAGACTTCTATTAAGTAAGAACAAAAACCCGCGAGAGCAAGCTCAAAGCGGAATACATCATGAAATCATGAGGATAATAAAAAACCCCTCAGAGTGAGGTGGAAAGAAGCCAAGGCTGAGGCTGAAAGTGCCATCTCAACCCTGTAGTAGATTCAGAGAAGAAAGGAGAATCCTTCCATTCCCTGAAGAAAGAAGCCCTCCTAGCTGAGGCTGCACGGGAGTCCCCCTGCATACCCGTCCATACGGCCATCAGAGTGTGTACGATGTCTGTCCAGATGTCTGTCCAGATACTAGCCAATGTGTGCGAGGGATGAACCTGAGTACCCTCCATAGCCTCTGTGCATCTGGCTCTCCAGATATGCGAGGCTGCTATGCTCGCTATAATCTCCCAAGAAGTATCCACAGAGGCATGTACGGCTGTAAAAGGACGGTGTGGAACCACATCCAATGAACAGAACTCAACCCGATGACGTCGAACCGAAATGGCCCGAGAGGAGTCAAGTCCCTCATAGAAAACCTGAGGTCCTGTAAGAGAAAGCCAAGCCACCGAGCCCCAAGTCATAAAAAGTGGGGAATGGGCAAAGTGACTGAAGATCCTGGCTATCCCCATCCAAATCAATCTCGCCTGTCTGCAATCCCATAAGCAGTGTTGAATAGACTCCGAAGCAGAAAGGCAGGCGGTGCCGGAAATGACTCTTGGAAGGGTTATTGAATCCATTGTGCAACCTGACCAACCTAGGAGGGGTCAAGAGACCAGACAATTTGAAGGAGCCGTCCACATTCACACTGGAGTCTGGAACTTCAGACCTTCAAGGCAAGCCCACAGCATACAGGGAGAAGAAGATGTCGCGGACCTTGTTCTACTTGACTTATATATGTCAGAAGCTGACCCCCCAACGACACAGGAGGTTCATGAAACTACATACAAGGTGGTTGGACTACCATACAGAGGAATGCTCAAGCAAGCACAAAAAGGAAAGAAGAGAATGGGCCCAAGTGCTGCCTCTACATTTCAACCATTTCTAGAACACACCCAACCGTCCTATCCGAGCTCTTGGATGGAAGAAGTAGTGGGGAATTTTTCTCTGGATGATTCTCCTGTGCACCCAGCAGTGGGAATAGAAGAACCGAACAACTCCACATCAGGAAGCATACCTCAGGTTGACCATGCTAGGGATTGGAGGTATCTGAACATAGGGACAGAAGACCACAACCACGACATCTTAAGGTAGCCAGTTGGGTCTGGGAACATGACTATCTCCTTGCTGCATTGTCTGATTTTTTTCAAGAGTATGTTGATGTCTTTGCCTGGTCATATAAGGATTTAAAGGGAGTACCCACTGAGTTCATGGAACATCGCATCGATCTATATCCGGAAGCAAATTCAGTGATCAGGGGACCATATCGCATGAATCCTAACTATGGCAAGGTTGTCCATGCTGATATTCAAAAGATGGAGCAAGCAGGGTTGATCTACCCTGTTGACTACTCCAAATGGCTTAGTGGCATTGTAGTGGTGCCCAAAAGAGAGACTGGAAAACTCTGAGTTTGTGTCGACTATAGGAGTTTGAATACCGCCACACGTCGGGATAGGTTTCCTCGCTCCTTCACTGATAGGGTGCTAGAAACCGTAGCTGGTCATGCTCTCTACTCCTTCATGGATGGATACAGTGGGTATAACCAGGTTCGGGTGCGAGAGCAAGATCAGTTAAAGACTACCTTCGTCACCCAATGGGGAACTTATGCTTACCGGATGATGCCTTTTGGTCTATGCAATGCACCGGCCACGTTTCAACGTCTTGTCACCAAACTCTTCCAAGAGAACATCAGAAAGTTCCTTGAGGTATTCTTGGATGACTTCTCTGTGTTCAATGGTAAGAATGCTTCTCACCTCGAACCTGCTATTCAGACTGATCACATGAGTAAGTTGAGGTGGGTTTTTGATAAGTGCAGAGAAGCTAGGTTGTGCTTGAATCCGGACAAATGCTTCTTCCTCGCCTTGCGAGGGGTTCTCCTTGGCCACATCGTCTCGGCTGAGGGAATGACCACGGACCCAGCAAAGGTGGAAGTGATATTGACCTTGCCTATTCCTCGCACACCCAGAGAAGTCAAGTCTTTTTTGGGACATGTGGGTTATTATAGAAGATTCATCAGGTCCTATGCCGACATAGCGGTGGCGTTGACAGAACTCCTTTGGCAAGAGCAGTCCTTCAACTGGTCGGCACCTCAACAACTGGCGTTTGACAATCTCAAGGATTGTCTAGTAAAGGCACCCATCTTGCGGCAACCTCAATGGGATGTCATTTTTCATGTGCATGTAGATGCAAGTGGGCTGGCGATTGGGGCGATATTGGCCCAACCAGATGAAGAGCACAAACTCGACCTACCTGTGTACTTCGCAAGCAGACAACTCAATGGAGCAGAAAGAAACTATAGCACCACTGAACGCGAGGGCTTGGGCATGGTCTATGCCATGACAAAGTATCGGCACTATCTCTTGGGCAGTAAGTTTATCATCATTACTGATCATCAAGCTCTCAAGTACTTACTGAACAAACCAATGCTTGGGGGGAGAGTGAGCGGGTGGATTCTTCTATTTCAAGAGTTTGACTTTGACATCCTAGTGAGAGCAGGCCGATTGCATCAACCAGCAGACCACTTGTCAAGGATCTCTTCAGGTGAAGCAGCCATAGGAGTTGATGATGACCTTCCAGATGCGGGCCTCTTCCGTGTCGATGCCACAGTACCAAAAGATGACTGCCTGTTTGCTGTGGACTGCTTTCCCCCATGGTATGCAAACATTGTACACTTGTTGTCTACAGGGGAGTTCTCCAAAGGGTTGACTCCAGCACAAAAGCAGAGGCAGATTGTTCAGGCTGCTCCTTTCAAACTGATCGCAGGTCAGCTGTACAAGTTGGGGAAGGACCACATTTTAAGGAGGTGTGTGCTCCCTCATGAAACACAAGCCATCCTTCAGGAGGCTCAGGAATGGGGGGAGGTCATATGGCACCAGAGGCCACTGCTAGAAAGATAATGCGCTCTGGGTTGTGGTGGCCAAAGCTATTCCAAGACTGCTATGCTTATGTGCGCCGCTGTGACTCATGTCAAAGAGGGGGGCCGAAGCCTACCTGACAGGAGTACCTTCCCCTTCAGCCATCCAGCCCTGTACCACCCTTCTATAGATGGGGATTGGATTTTGTTGGACCCATCTCTCCTGCAACTCGAAGAGGGAACAAGTATGCTCTGATTGCTACTGATTATGGCACTAAATGGGTGGAGGCTAAGGCAGCGAAGACCTGCACTGCTCAAGTTGTGGCCTCATTCTTGTATGATCAAATCATTTCTAGGTTTGGATGTCCTGTGGAATTGATGAGTGACAGAGGTACCCACTTTCTCAATGATGTCATCACTGACCTCATCACACAACTGCAAATTGTTCACAAGACCTCTAGTTCACACTACCCTCGAGCCAATGGTTTGGCCGAGAGCTCCAATCGGACCATGTTTCATATTGTGGCTCGGTTATGCCTTCATTCATTGGCAGATTGGGATATTCTACTACCAGCTGCTCTTTTTGCTTACAGAACAGCATACAAGGCTAGCACTGGATACTCACCCTTCTAGCTAGTTTACGGCTTGGAGGCGGTTATGCCCTATGAGTTCCACATGAAGACCACTAGGGTCATGGCAGAGATGGATGATAACTTGGAGGCATGCACACTTGAGAGATTATGGGATCTTGAAGCCTTGGATGAACATCGTCGTGAAGCGATCCTTGCTCAGGAAGACTGGCAAAGAAGGCAGAAGGCATGGCATGACAGAAATCTCAGGAAGGGGGAATTCCAAGTTGGCAGCTTGATCTTGTTATATTCCAGTAAGTTCCTGAAGCATAAACCCAAATTTGTCAGTGGCTGGACAGGGCCCTTCTTTATCACAAGGATTATTGGTTTATTTGGCCACCTTGGAGGGCAAGAAGTTACAAGCACCTGTAAATGGCTCATGGGTAAAGAAGTATCATCCACATTGACTCTCTCTCTTTGGATAAGGATTTTCATTCCTATTAGTTGAATTTCTATTTATTCAAAAAAAAAACAACAACAATGTATTCCCTTTCCTA
Source organism: Dipteris shenzhenensis (assembly GCF_047967505.1). Taxonomy (NCBI): domain Eukaryota; kingdom Viridiplantae; phylum Streptophyta; class Polypodiopsida; order Gleicheniales; family Dipteridaceae; genus Dipteris; species Dipteris shenzhenensis. The sequence continues at coordinate 57,971,559 of NC_141600.1, read as the reverse complement.
ACCCTGTCAAGCTTCTACTCTCTGCCCAGTTCCACTCTTTGGTGGGAGACCAATAAAAACTGAGTTTCTCCTTCTCTGGCAAGACAGAAACAGCCCTTGCCTTCTCTGACACACACTTCTCCTTAATCCCTCTTCACCCCTGTCACTCAGGTTGAACCTCAGGTCACACCTGTTCACTCCTATGTCAACTCCCCATGTTCACCTCTCTGTCACCTATGTTCACCTCCAGGTCACCCCTGTTCACTCCTAGGTCACCCCTGTTCACTCCTATGTCAACTCCCCATGTTCACCACTCTGTCAACTATGTTCACCTCCAAGTCACCCCTGTTCACTCCTAGGTCACCCCTGTTCACTCCTATGTCAACTCCCCATGTTCACCTCTCTGTCACCCCTGTTCACTCCTAGGTCACCCCTGTTCACTCCTATGTCAACTCCCCATGTTCACCTCTCTGTCACCCATGTTCACCTCCAAGTCACCCCTGTTCACTCCCAGGTCACCCCTGTTCACTCCTATGTCAACTCCCCATGTTCACCTCTCTGTCATCTATGTTCACCTCCAAGTCACCCCTGTTCACTCCTAGGTCACCCCTGTTCACTCCTATGTCAACTCCCCATGTTCACCTCTCTGTCACCCATGTTCACTCCTAGGTCACCCCTGTTCACTCCTACGTCACCCCTGTTCACTCCTATGTCAACTCCCCATGTTCACCTCTCTGTCACCCATGTTCACCTCCAAGTCACCCCTGTTCACTCCTAGGTCACCCCTGTTCACTCCTATGTCAACTCCCCATGTTCACCTCTCTGTCACCCCTGTTCACTCCTAGGTCACCCCTGTTCACTACTAGGTCACCCCTGTTCACTCCTATGTCAACTCCCCATGTTCACCTCTCTGTCACCCATGTTCACTCCTAGGTCACCCCTGTTCACTCCTAGGTCACCCTTGTTCACTCCTATGTCAACTCCCCATGTTCACCTCTCTGTCACCCATGTACACTCCTAGGTCACCCCTGTTCACTCCTAGGTCACCCTTGTTCACTCCTATGTCGACTCCCCATGTTCACCTCTCTGTCACCAATGTTCACCTCCAGGTCACCCCTGTTCACTCCTAGGTCACCCCTGTTCACTCCTAGGTCAACTCCCCATGTTCACCTCTCTGTCACCTATGTTCACCTCCAGGTTACCCCTGTTCACTCCTAGGTCACCCCTGTTCACTCCTATGTCAACTCCCCATGTTCACCTCTCTGTCACCTATGTTCACCTCCAGATCACCCCTGTTCACTCCTAGGTCACCCCAGTTCACTCCTATGTCAACTCCTCATGTTCACATCTCTGTCACCTATGTTCACCTCCAGGTCACCCCTGTTCACTCCAAGGTCACCCCTGTTCACTCCTATGTCAACTCCCCATGTTCACCTCTCTGTCACCTATGTTCACCTCTAGGTCACCCCTGTTCACTCCTAGGTCACCCCTATTCACTCCTATGTCAACTCCCCATGTTCACCTCTCTGTCACCCATGCTCTCACTCCTAGGTCACCCTTGTCACTCCTAGGTCACCCCTGTTCACTCCTATGTCAACTCCCCAAGTTCACCTCTCTGTCACCCATGTTCACCTCCAAGTCACCCCTGTTCACTCCTAGGTCACCTTTGTTCACTCCTATGTCAACTCCCCCTGTTCACCTCTCTGTCAACCATGTTCACTCCTAGGTCACCCTGTTCACTCCTAGGTCACCCCTGTTCACTCCTATGTCAACTCCCCATGTTAACCTCTCTGTCACCAATGTTCACCTCCAGGTCACCCCTGTTCACTCCTATGTCAACTCCCCATGTTCACCTCTCTGTCACCTATGTTCACCTCCAGGTCACCCCTGTTCACTCCTAGGTCACCCCTGTTCACTCCTATGTCAACTCCCCATGTTCACCTCTCTGTCACCCATGTTCACTCCTAGGTCACCCCTCTTCACTCCTAGGTCACCCCTGTTCACTCCTATGTCAACTCCCCATGTTCACCTCCAAGTCACCCCTGTTCACTCCTAGGTCACCCCTGTTTACTCCTATGTCAACTCCCCATGTTCACCTCTCTGTCCCCCCTGTTCACTCTTAGGTCACCCCTGTTCACTCCTAGGTCAACTCCCCATGTTCACCTCTCTGTCACCCATGTTCACTCCTAGGTCACCCCTGTTCACTCCTAGGTCACCCCTGTTCACTTCTATGTTAACTCCCCATGTTCACCTCTCTGTCACCCCTGTTCACTCCTAGGTCACCCCTGTTCACTCCTAGGTCACCCCTGTTCACTCCTATGTCAACTCCGCATGTTCACCTCTCTGTCACCTATGTTCACCTCCAGGTTACCCCAGTTCACTCCTAGGTCACCCCTGTTCACTCCTATGTCAACTCCCCATGTTCACCTCTGTCACCTATGTTCACCTCCAGGTGACCCCTGTTCACTCCTAGGTCACCCCTATTCACTCCTATGTCAACTCCCCATGTTCACCTCTCTATCACCTATGTTCACCTCCAGGTCACCCCTGTTCACTCCTAGGTCACCCCTGTTCACTCCTATGTCAACTCCCCATGTTCACCCCTCTGTCACCTATGTTCACCTCCAGGTCACCCCTGTTCACTCCTTGGTCACCCCTGTTCACTCCTATGTCAACTCCCCATGTTCACCTCTCTATCACCCATGTTCACTCCTAGGTCACCCCTGTTCACTCCTATGTCAACTCCCCATGTTCACCTCTCTGTCACGCATGTTCACTCGTAGGTCACCCCTGTTCACTCCTAGGTCATCCCTATTCACTCCTATGTCAACTCCCTATGTTCACGTCTCTGTCACCCATGTTCACTCCCAGGTCACCCCTCTTCACTCCTAGGTCACCCCTGTTCACTCCTATGTCAACTCCCCATGTTCACCTCTCTGTGACCTATGTTCACCTCCAGGTTACCCCTGTTCACTCCTAGGTCACTCCTGTTCACTCCTATGTCAACTCCCCATGTTCACCTCTCTGTAACCTATGTTCACCTCCAGGTCACCCCTGTTCACTCCTAGGTCACCCCTGTTCACTCCTATGTCAACTCCCCATGTTAACGTCTCTATCACCTATTTTCACCTCCAGGTCACCCCTGTTCACTCCTAGGTTACCCCTGTTCACTCCTATGTCAACTCCCCATGTTCACCCCTTTGTCACCTATGTTCACCTCCAGGTCACCCCTGTTCACTCCTAGGTCACCCCTGTTCACTCCTATGTCAACTGCCCATGTTCACCTCTATGTCACCCATGTTCACTCCTAGGTCACCTCTGTTCACTCCTAGGTCACCCCTATTCACTCCTATGTCAACTCCCCATGGTCACCTCTCTGTCACCTATGTTCACCTCCACGTCACCCCTTTTCACTCCTAGGTCACCCCTGTTCACTCCTATGTCAACTCCCCATGTTCACCTCTCTGTCACCTATGTTAACCTCCAAGTCACCCCTGTTCACTCCTAGGTCACCCCTATTCACTCCTACGTCAACTCCCCATGTTCACCTCTCTGTCACCCATGTTCACTCCTAGGTCACCCCTGTTCACTCCTAGGTCACCCCTGTTCACTCCTATGTCAACTCCCCATGTTCACCTCTCTGTCACCCATGTTCACTCCTAGGTCACCCCTGTTCACTCCTATGTCAACTCCCCATGTTCACCTCTCTGTCACCCATGTTCACCTCCAAGTCACCCCTGTTCACTCCTAGGTCACCCCTGTTCACTCCTATGTCAACTCCCCATGTTCAACTCTCTGTCACCCCTGTTCACTCCTAGGTCACCCCTGTTCACTCCTAGGTCACCCCTGTTCACTCCTATGTCAACTCCCCATGTTCACCTCTCTGTCACCCATGTTCACTCCTAGGTCACCCCTGTTCACTCCTAGGTCACCCTTGTTCACTCCTATGTCAACTCCCCATGTTCACCTCTCTGTCACCCATGTACACTCCTAGGTCACCCCTGTTCACTCCTAGGTCATCCCTGTTCACTCCTATGTCGACTCCCCATGTTCACCTCTCTGTCACCAATGTTCACCTCCAGGTCACCCGTGTTCACTCCTAGGTCACCCCTGTTCACTCCTAGGTCAACTCCCCATGTTCACCTCTCTGTCACCTATGTTCACCTCCAGGTTACCCCTGTTCACTCTAAGGTCACCCCTGTTCACTCCTATGTCAACTCCCCATGTTCACCTCTCTGTCACCTATGTTCACCTCCAGATCACCCCTGTTCACTCCTAGGTCACCCCAGTTCACTCCTATGTCAACTCCTCATGTTCACCTCTCTGTCACCTATGTTCACCTCCAGGTCACCCCTGTTCACTCCTAGGTCACCCCTGTTCACTCCTATGTCAACTCCCCATGTTCACCTCTTTGTCACCTATGTTCACCTCTAGGTCACCCCTGTTCACTCCTAGGTCACCCCTATTCACTCCTATAACAACTCCCTATGTTCACCTCTCTGTCACCCATGTTCTCACTCCTAGGTCACCCCTGTCTCTCCTAGGTCACCCCTGTTCACTCCTATGTCAACTCCCCAAGTTCACCTCTTTGTCACCCATGTTCACCTCCAAGTCACCCCTGTTCGCTCCTAGGTCACCTTTGTTCATTCCTATGTCAACTCCCCCTGTTCACCTCTCTCTGTCACCCATGTTCACTCTTAGGTCACCTTGTTCACTCCTAGGTCACCCCTGTTCACTCCTATGTCAACTCCCCATGTTCACCTCTCTGTCACCTATGTTCACCTCCAGGTCACCCCTGTTCACTCCTATGTCAACTCCCCATGTTCACCTCTCTGTCACCTATGTTCACCTCCAGGTCACCCCTGTTCACTCCTAGGTCACCCCTGTTCACTCCTATGTCAACTCCCCATGTTCACCTCTCTGTCACCCATGTTCACTCCTAGGTCACCCCTCTTCACTCCTAGGTCACCCCTGTTCACTCCTATGTCAACTCCACATGTTCACCTCCAAGTCACCCCTGTTCACTCCTAGGTCACCCCTATTTACTCCTATGTCAACTCCCCATGTTCACCTCTCTGTCCCCCCTGTTCACTCTTAGGTCACCCCTGTTCACTCCTAGGTCAACTCCCCATCTTCAGCTCTCTGTCACCCATGTTCACTCCTAGGTCACCCCTGTTCACTCCTAGGTCACCCCTGTTCACTTCTATGTTAACTCCCCATGTTCACCTCTCTGTCGCCCATGTTCACTCCTAGGTCACCCCTGTTCACTCCTAGGTCACCCCTTTTCACTCCTATGTCAACTCCGCATGTTCACCTCTCTGTCACCTATTTTCACCTCCAGGTTACCCCAGTTCACTCCTAGGTCACCCCTGTTCACTCCTATGTCAACTCCCCATGTTCACCTCTGTCACCTATGTTCACCTCCAGGTGACCCCTGTTCACTCCTAGGTCACCCCTGTTCACTCCTATGTCAACTCCCCATGTTCACCTCTCTGTCACCTATGTTCACCTCCAGGTCACCCCTGTTCACTCCTAGGTCACCCCTGTTCACTCCTATGTCAACTCCCCATGTTCACCCCTCTGTCACCTATGTTCACCTCCAGCTCACCCCTGTTCACTCCTTGGTCACCCCTGTTCACTCCTATGTCAACTCCCCATGTTCACCTCCCTATCACCCATGTTCACTCCTAGGTCACCCCTGTTCACTCCTATGTCAACTCCCCATGTTCACCTCTCTGTCACCCATGTTCACTCCTAGGTCACCCCTGTTCACTCCTAGGTCATCCCTATTCACTCCTATGTCAACTCCCTATGTTCACCTCTTTGTCACCCATGTTCACTCCCAGGTCACCCCTCTTCACTCCTAGGTCACCCCTGTTCACTCCTATGTCAACTCCCCATGTTCACCTCTCTGTCACCTATGTTCACCTCCAGGTTACCCCTGTTCACTCCTAGGTCACTACTGTTCACTCCTATGTCAACTCCCCATGTTCACCTCTCTGTAACCTATGTTCACCTCCAGGTCACCCCTGTTCACTCCTAGGTCACCCCTGTTCACTCCTATGTCAACTCCCCATGTTAACGTCTCTATCACCTATGTTCACCTCCAGGTCACCCCTGTTCACTCCTAGGTTACCCCTGTTCACTCCTATGTCAACTCCCCATGTTCACCCCTCTGTCACCTATGTTCACCTCCAGGTCACCCCTGTTCACTCCTAGGTCACTCCTGTTCACTCCTATGTCAACTGCCCATGTTCACCTCTCTGTCACCCATGTTCACTCCTAGGTCAACTCTGTTCACTCCTAGGTCACCCCTATTCACTCCTATGTCAACTCCCCATGTTCACCTCTCTGTCACCTATGTTCACCTCCACGTCACCCCTTTTCACTCTTAGGTCACCCCTGTTCACTCCTAGGTCACCCCTATTCACTCCTATGTCAACTCCCCATGTTCACCTCTCTGTCACCCATGTTCACTCCTAGGTCACCCCTGTTCATTGCTAGGTCACCCCTGTTCACTCCTATGTCAACTCCCCATGTTCACCTCTCTAACACCCATGTTCACTCCTAGGTCACCCCTGTTCACTCCTAGGACACCCCTGTTTACTCCTATGTCAAGTCCCCATGTTCACCTCTTTGTCACCCATGTTCACCTCCAAGTCACCCCTGTTCACTCCTAGGTCACCCCTGTTCACTCCTAGGTCACCCCTGTTCACTCCTAGGTCACCCCTGTTCACTCCTATGTCAACTCCCCATGTTCACCTCTCTGTCACCCATGTTCACTCCTAGGTCACCCCTGTTCACTCCTAGGTCACCCCTGTTCACTCCTATGTCAAGTCCCCATGTTCACCTCTTTGTCACCCATGTTCACTCCTAGGTCACCCCTGTTCACTCCTAGGTCACTCCTGTTCACTCCGATGTCAACTCCCCATGTTCACCTCTCTGTCACCTATGTTCACCTCCAGGTCACCCCTGTTCACTCCTAGGTCACCCATGTTCACTCCTATGTCAACTCCCCATGTTCACCTCTCTGTCACCTATGTTCACCTCCAGGTTACCCCTGTTCACTCCTAGGTCACCCCTGTTCACTCCTATGTCAACTCCCCATGTTCACCTCTCTGTCACCTATGTTCACCTCCAAGTCACCCCTGTTCACTCCTAGGTCAGCCCAATTAACTCCTATGTCAACTCCTCATGTTCACCTCTCTGTCACCTATGTTCATCTCCAGGTCACCCCTGTTCACTCCTATGTCAACTCCCCATGTTCACCTCTCTGTCACCTATGTTCACCTCCAGGTCACCCCTGTTACTTCCTAGGTCACCCCTGTTCACTCCTATGTCAACTCCCCATGTTCACCTCTCTATCACCCATGTTCACTCTTAGGTCACCCCTGTTCACTCCTAGGTCACCCCTATTCACTCCTATGCAACTCCCCATGTTCACCTCTCTGTCACCCATGTTCACCTCCAAGTCACCCCTGTTCACTCCTAGGTCACCCCTGTTCACTCCTATGTCAACTCCCCATGTTCACCTCTCTGTCACCCATGTTCACTCCTAGGTCACCCTGTTCACTCCTAGGTCACCCCTTCTCACTCCTATGTCAACTCCCCATGTTCACCTCTCTGTCACCTATGTTCACCTCCAGGTCACCCCTGTTCACTCCTATGTCAACTCCCCATGTTCACGTCTCTGTCACCTATGTTCACCTCCAGGTCACCCCTGTTCACTCCTAGGTCACCCCTGTTCACTCCTATGTCAACTCCCCATGTTCACCTCTCTGTCACCCATGTTCACTCCTAGGTCACCTTTGTTCACTCCTATGTCAACTCCCCATGTTCACCTCTCTGTCACCCATGTTCACCTCCAAGTCACCTCTGTTCACTCCTAGGTCATCCCGGTTTAGTCCTATGTCAACTCCCCAAGTTCACCTCTTTGTCACCCCTATTCACTCCTAGGTCACCCCTGTTCACTCTTAGGTCAACTCCCCACGTTCACCTCTCTGTCACCCATGTTCACTCCTAGGTCACCCCTGTTCACTCCTAGGTCACCCCTGTTCACTTCGATGTCAACTCCCCATGTTCACCTCTCTGTCACCCATGTTCACTTCCAGGTCACCCCTGTTCACTCCTATGTCAACTCCGCATGTTCACCTCTCTGTCACCTATGTTCACCTCCCGGTTACCCCCGTTCACTCCTAGGTCACCCCTGTTCACTCCTATGTGAACTCCCCGTGTTCACCTCTCTGTCACCTATGTTCACCTCCAGTTGACCCTTGTTCACTCCTAGGTCACCCCTGTTCACTCCTATGTCAACTCCCCATGTTCACGTCTATGTCACCTATGTTCATCTCCAGGTCACCCCTGTTCACTCCTAGGTCACCCCTGTTCACTCCTATTTCAACTCCCCATGTTCACCCCTCTGTCACCTATGTTGACCTCCAGGTCACCCCTGTTCACTCCTTGGTCACCCCTGTTCACTCCTATGTCAACTCCCCATGTTCACGTCTCTGTCACCCATGTTCACTCCTAGGTCACCCCTGTTCACTCCTATGTCAACTCGCCATGTTCACCTCTCTGTCACCCATGTTCACTCCTAGGTCACCCCTGTTCACTCCTAGGTCACCCCTGTTCACTCCTAGGCCACCCCTGTTCACTCCTATGTCAACTCCCCATGTTGACCTCTCTGTCACCCATGTTGACTCCCAGGTCACCCTTCTTCACTCCTAGGTCACCCCTGTTCACTCCTATGTCAACTCCCCATGTTCACCTCTCTGTCACCTATGTTCACCTCCAGGTTACCCCTGTTCAGTCCTAGGTCACTCCTGTTCACTCCTATGTCAACTCCCCATGTTCACCTCTCTGTAACCTATGTTCACCTCCAGGTCACCCCTGTTCACTCCTAGGTCACCCCTGTTCACTCCTATGTCAACTCCCCATGTTCACCTCTCTGTCACCTATGTTCACCTCCAGGTCACCCCTGTTCACTCCTAGGTTACCCCTGTTCACTCCTATGTCAACTCCCCATGTTCACCCCTCTGTCACCTATGTTCACCTCCAGGTCACCCCTGTTCACTCCTAGGTCACCCCTGTTCACTTCTATGTCAACTCCCCATGTTCACCTCTCTGTCACCCATGTTCACTCCTAGGTCACCCCTGTTCACTCCTAGGTCACCCCTGTTCACTCCTATGTCAAGTCCCCATGTTCACCTCTCTGTCACCTATGTTCACCTCCAGGTCACCCCTGTTCACTCCTAGGTCACCCCTGTTCACTCCTATGTCAACTCCCCATGTTCACCTCTCTGTCACCTATGTTCACCTCCAAGTCACCCCTGTTCACTCCTAGGTCACCCCTGGTCACTCCTATGTCAACTCCCCATGTTCACCTCTCTGTCACCTATGTTCACTCCTAGGTCACCCCTGTTCACTCCTAGGTCACCCCTGTTCACTCCTATGTCAACTCCCCATGTTCACCTCTCTGTCACCCATGTTCACTCCTAGGTCACCCTTGTTCACTCCTAGGTCACCCCTGTTCACTCCTATGTCAACTCCCCATGTTCACCTCTCTGTCACCTATGTTCACCTCCAGGTCACCCCTGTTCACTCCTAGGTCACCCCTGTTCACTCCTAGGTCACCCCTGTTCATTCCTATGTAAACTCCCCATGTTCACCTCTTTGTCACCTATGTTCACCTCCAGGTCACCCCTGTTCACTCCTAGGTCACCCCTGTTCACTCCTATGTTAACTCCCCATGTTCACCTCTCTGTCACCTATGTTGACCTCCAGGTCACCCATGTTCACTCCTAGGTCACCCCTGTTCACTCCTAGGTCACCCCTGTTCACTCCTAGTACACCCTTGTTCATTCCTATGTCACCCCCCAAGCTCACTCTCTGTCACCTATTCTCCTCCCTATGTCACCCCTTGTTCCTCCCCTGTTCACCCTAGGTCACTCCTTGCCGCTCCTTGTTCACCCTTCAGTCACCCATGGGCGCACACCAATGTCACCCCTTGTTCATCCTTGGTTCACCCTTGGTTCATCCCTCCTTCCGCCTCATTCACCCCTATGACACACTCGTCCACTGGCCTATACAGGAGAAAATAAAATTCAAATTCCGATTTTCCCACCGTTTTCATTCAATTATTTCCTCCTCCCCACACCGCTTTTTCTCTCACCTACCACCTCCCACCAAGGCTATATTTAGCCACCAAATTCAGCGTCAGCCCTTCATCTCACCTCCCAATTCCGACCAGTGCTACATTTAGCATCTGGCTAAACTCAGCGTGGATCCTTGGGATCAGCTCATCCATCGCATCTTACAGCCCTCTTTGGGGGGAGGGTTTCCTATCCTTCCGGAGGTGTTACCGGAGGCCAAAGGCCACTGGCGTGAGAAGCACGAGTTTTGCAATGCTCTAATGCAATGGATCGTGCAGAGCGCACCGTGCAGTAGTGTGCGAGTGTCGTATGCTATACTGCAGTGAACGACGACGTACGAGTGCACTATGCTAAATGACAATCACCAGTGAACTCCACAATATAAGCAGAAGAAAATCCTACACTGGTGAACAATCCCCATATCCGGAAGAGACAAGAGAGATGAGAAAGTGACTGAGTTGGCCAATGTACATATCACTGGACGTGTCCCCAGGTCACAAGTCGCAAGTCACAAGAATACACAAGTCGCAAATCAGCAGAATACACAGGTCTATCCCCATAGTAGACAAAAGGTGCACACAAGTCTCTCCACATTCTCTCCTTGGCGAGCTCGTAGCTCTAGCCTCTATCTCTCCTCACTCTCCTCTCTTTCGCTCCCTGTCGAATGCCGAATGCCTCCTTTTCTCTCTCCCTTCTCCTTCATCCTCATCCCCTGCCTTGGAGGGTCCCTTCTTCGCTGAGAATCCCCCCCTTTCTTCCCATTGGTCATCCTCTTATCGCCTTAGCTGTTGAGGATAGCCGTTGCGCCGCTGGCTCTCTTGATGGCTTCGGCGACTTCCTGACTCGCGAGCCTGATGGTATAAATTCTCCATGTGCAGGTGAGCCGGTTCACCGCACCTCTTGATGGCTTCGGCGAATTTCTGACTCCCTGACTTGCCAGCCCGATGGTGTAAATTCTCCATGTGCAGGTGAGCTGGTTCACCGCACCACTGCACCACTGTATCACTGAACCACTGTGTAATATAAATACTCCGGACTGCTCCATGTGCTAAGCTCACTCTCCATGTGCGCAGCTCTTGATGAGATCACTTTGGACACGGTACTCCTGGTTGACCTGTGTCGACCTGTGGTTGACCTGTGTCGACCTGTGGTTGACATGTGTCGACCTGTGGTTGACAGCCTCGGACAGTACTCCTGGATGAACCCGTGTGATCGCGTGGCTAACTTGTGTTGACACATGGTCAACATGTGGTCAACAGATGTCGTCATGTGGTCAACGCCTGTCGACAGGTGGTCGTGTGATAAGGTAACAGTTTCCCCCGCCACTATCATTCACCGTCCCGGTGAATAGAAAGGGAGGACGAATCCGTCAAAGAAAAATAAAAATGAACTTACAAACCATTGATATGGTGATGGAGTGGGAAAAGGAAAGAGTACAGACCATGTGGTTGGCCGTGGGAGTAATCCAAGATTTGTATTAAGTTGAAATGTGAAAAATAAACTGTTGTATTATAAGGGACAGCATGGAAAATTGCAGAAAAAACTGAGTACATCTTGAGGTAAAACACTAATATTTACAGTGAGGGCCAAACAGCTTGGCAAAATCTAACAGTGCAAAAAAAAAACCCAAACACCAACAGCCATGTATCAACCCTTCTATGAGATTACGGAGGGTGGTAAAGCTGCAGCCTGTTCCTCTGCCTTCTCCTCTTCCGCCTTCGTATTTGGCTCTGTGGCTTTTTGCGCATCCCTTTGCTCTGGCTCAGTCATAGGTATCTGTGGATGGGGTGCTTCCTCCTCACACTCAAGCGTGTCCATCACATTTCTCAGATTTTCATACTTGTCTTTATATCGGTGGTATCGCCGGTAGTAATGATCCTTTTGCTCTTGCAAGGTGGACTGGGAAGTCTGGAGGGTGGCCAACTGCATCCGAAGAGCTGTGAATTCTTCCTCCATGGATGAATGCTTCTTTTCCAATTCAGCCACTCTGGATTCTGATTTTTCTTTGGCAATCTCGGAGGAAGACAAAGACTCTTTTAACTTGGTAATCTCCTGGTGAAATCTGGTCACCTCCGTGACATGCTGGCTGTGCAAAGTTGCCAGAGCTGCAGCATGTTGGCTGCGTAAAGATGTCATTGCTGCTTCCCATTCCTGCCTGTGATTATGGAGGCGATCCTCAAGGGCAGCCTTCTGAATATTCCAAGCGATGTCAGGCTCATGTATTGCTGAGTCCTTCTCTTTCTGCCACCTTTCCTCCTGTTGTCGAAGTGTCACGCTAGTGGCGCGCTGCTGGGCTGCCTGAGCTCTCTCTAATTCTAACTTTAAATGTTGCTGTTGAGAGAGGAGCTTATGAGCATAACCTGTGAAATTGAAGACCGCTGTCCCAAGCTGTGTGAAGGTGTCATCCATGATACGCTGAGCAAGATGCAGGGACCTTTTCATCCACGCATACCTATCGCTGTAATTCATCCTGTCCGCTAAATTAATGACGTCCCCCAATTCCTCAAACATGTCAGGAAGAGCTCCCTCTTCCTCGGTTGACAGGTTTCCTGTAGGTGCCAATTTGTCCAAGTGCACAAAACATGTCGGGGCCCTGGAGATCTTTTTGTTCTGTGCGAGGCAGTCCTGCAAGGGAATGGTGAAGATTTGAGTGAGATCCTCCTCTTCCCCACATACTGGTGAGCGTTTTTTTGTAATCTTCATTCTGTTTTTTCCACCAGGGAAATATTTGAAAGAGGTGGGCCCGCCGATGAAGCAGCTATGTAAGCTGTGAACATATCATTCTCATGAAGGGGTGGGCAATCCACAGATTTGGGCAGAATCCCTCCCTCAAATACCTCCTCTGATGCTGAAGTGGCCGATGGAGCATCTCCGCGAGAGGGGCTCCCACTCCCGTCTCTAGTCCTGTCTCTGCCTGGGGAGGCCGAAATGTGAAGTACACCCTGGGATGACATCTCCTGAGAAAGCCCATGGGAGTGGGAGTCGGGTCCCAGGCTAAGATTCAGGTCCAACACCTGGTCCAAAACATGGTCAGAGGTCGCCTGAACTGTGATGATGACTGCATCGGTGAAAGTGGTAGGGGGTGATGACGAAATAGCTGCAGTCCTGCGTAACAATATACCTGTCGAGGAAGTCCCGGGTACAACAGCCGTCGTCACTGGTACAACAGGAGGTGTACCTGGTGCAATCCCTCCCATGGAAAGTCTGGAGAGCACTGGAGAAGCCTGGACAAGTGTGACTGATGGAGAGGCAAGTCCTGGCACGGGCACGACTGATGGAGATACAAGACATGTCACTGATGGTAACCCTGTGGCACCGGTAACAGAATATACTGAAGAAGCTCCGGTACAGACTTCATGAGGTGGCGCTCGCCGAGGTGTCCTCCTGAGCGAAAGAGGAGAAGAGGCAGTCCCGGGGGAAGGAACACTGGAAGTGACAGTGAACGATGTGGAAGAGGGGGTGACAGGAGGGAAGAGAGATGTGGAAGGGAGGCGACCTGTGACAATGGGAGGAGGGTTGGCCTTCCACTGATGAAGTAAGAAGGTGAGGTGGGGCCCACAAGTACAGGTATATGTGCCCCGACGCTTGCAAACTGTGTTACGAAAGGCAGAGTAGAAGAGTGAGGCGAAATCATAGGGAGTGACCGAGAGGATGGAGTCTAAGGCAGAATGGATCGCCTTGGTGATGAAGAAGTGGCCTGGGGCAGAGTAGAAGTGTGTGAACAAATACCTCGCTAGAAGCGCCTCTCGGCTGTTTCCCTCGAGAACTTTCTTGCACTCATGTCCTCTGCGATGAGTTTTACAGGTAGACAAGAAGGACAGGAATGTGGGTGAGCCAGTGTGAGGTGGTAAAAAGGGAAGTGTGGGAAGACGGAGATATGTGGATACGAGACTAGGAGTGAACATGTGACGGGAATTCAAGAATCCGAATGTGTCTGTTGCAAAGTCATAAGAATGAATGAACGCAGTACACATTTGGACGTCTACCTGGGGAAGTGTGACATCATCAAACTCCACGAGAGACATACGGGCTATCTCATCAGGTGACAAGATGCTAGACAGCTTGAGTGTGGGATCGAGGAAAGGTTTGGAAACCACCCGAATGATCGAGGAGGATGAAGCTGGGGGTGGAAGATCACAAGCCATACTTTGTGGGGCCAAATCACCGCCACCGTTACTGTGACCACTGTGCCCACTGGATGCCTTGGATGGTGTTTTGATTGTACCTGTGGGGGGCAGATAGTCAGAGCCTCCATGATCTGAATCAGAGGAACTCGAAAAGGTGGATAGCTCCTCATCCGATATGATAGTGATCCTGTCGGAGGGAGGTGAATCTGCAACTGCTCGAGGTCGTTTCGAAGTGCGTTGTGGTGTAGACCCGGCACCCAGGTCATCAGTGGTGCGTTTGCCAAGTGTTGCCATGGAAGATGGTCCCGATCCTGTCGTGTGGCCTGCTCGAGCCCGATGGAAGTCAACGAATAAAGTATCGCGGGGTAATCTGGGTTTGTACTTGTGGCGAGAGGCACGAGTAGGCATGAACGATGGCGTCGTATGGAGAGGAAAAGAGTACGGAGGGGGTGTCGATGTCGAGGTCTGGAGAGGCAAGGAGGAAGGAGGAGGTGTTGATGTTGAGGTTAAGCCCGGAATCTGCTACGAGAGAATACTTTAGCAGATCCACCAGTGCAGGCCCATGCTTCGATGGAGAGGAAAAGAGTGAGGAAGGGGTGTCGGTGGAGAGGGAGAGTAAAAGGACGGATGTAGACTAGGGGGGAGGAGGGGGGGCTGGAGCTAGGAGGGGAGGTAATGCAGAGGGTGTAGGGAGGAGAAGGGGGGGAGAGTTGCTCCAGAGAGGGGGACGTAGGCAGAGAGAGGGGGCTGCGCAGGAGAGAGGGGGAGGGGCAGGGTGGTGGGTAAAGGGAGAGCGGGGAGGGGCTGTTGCGCAAGAGAGGGGGAGGGGACTGTTGCGCAGGAGAGGGGGAGAGGGGAAAGGTGGGGGGTAAAGGGGAAGAGGGGGGAAAGCCTGTTGCGCAGGAGAGGGGGAGGGGACTGTTGCGCAGGAGAGGGGGAGGGGACTGTTGCGCAGGAGAGGGGGAGAGGTCTGTAGTACAGGAGAGGGGGAGGGGGCTGTAGTTCAGGAGAGGGGGAGAGGGCTGTAGCGCAGGAGAGGGGGAGGGGGCTGTAGCACAGGAGAGGGAGACGGGGCCGTAGTGCAGGAGAGGGGGAGGGGGCTGTAGTGCAGGAGAGGGGGAGCGGGCTGTAGCGCAGGAGAGGGAGAGGGGGCTGTAGTGCAGGAGAGGGGGAGGGGGCTGTAGTGCAGGAGAGGGGGAGGGGGCTGTAGCGCAGGAGAGGGAGAGGGGGCTGTAGTGCAGGAGAGGGGGAGGGGGCTGTAGTGCAGGAGAGGGGGAGAGGGCTGTAGCGCAGGAGAGGGAGAGGGGGCTGTAGTGCAGGAGAGGGGGAGGGGGCTGTAGTGCAGGAGAGGGGGAGAGGCCTGTAGCGCAGGAGAGGGGGAGGGGGCTGTAGTGCAGGAGAGGGGGAGAGGGCTGTAGCGCAGGAGAGGGGGAGGGGGATATGGCGTAGGAGAGAGGAGAGGGGAAGGGAGGGGGGGGGGGTAAAGGGGGAGAGGGGTGTAGCGCAAGAGAGGGGGAGGGGGCTATGGCGTAGGAGAGAGGAGAGGGGAAGGGAGGGGGGCAAGCAAGAGTCCTATGGGTCGCCTGTAAGACCTGAAGATCTGTCCTAATAGATAAGACCTCCCGATCCTGCTGTGTCACTCGATCCAGCAAGAGATGCAACCTGAGCCGTAAGTAGAGAAATGGTCTCGTCCTTCCTGTGAAGCATCTGAAGTGCAGCTCGGAGATGGGTCTCAAAGTGCTGAAGCTCTGGCAGGATGTGGCGGCAAGGACAAACAGTGCAAGGCATGGAAGGAGAAAGAGAGGGAGACAGGGGGGAAACCGGTAAGGTGGGTAGCGGGGATGAAGGAGAAGGCTGGAAAGGGGGAGAGAAAACGGGTACCGGGGAAGGAGAGGAGGGGATGGGTAAAGTCTGTAGAGAGGATGAGGAGGAGGTAACCTCTGGCAAAGTAGGTAAAATAGGCAACAAAGGGGAAGAGGTGATAGAGGGCTGTGAGAGGGAGAGAAAAAAGGGTGGAGAAGGGGTAGGAGAAGAAGGAACCTGAGAGGGGAGGGGTGAAAAAAACTGCGGGTACAAAGTAGCTATGGGCGGAAGATGAGATAATGGAGCTGAAACCGGTGAACCTGCGACTGGGAGTGCGGGCACTGCGCTGGGCGGAAGATGAGACAATGGAGCTGAAACCAGTGTACCTGCGACTGGGAGTGCGGCAAGTGCGGGCAGTGCGCTGTCCTTTGTAGAAGATGCGAGTCCTCTTCTACTATAGTGCAGCATCTCGGTCGTGGCGGCCATTGATGTTGCTGCTGTTGCTACTTCTGTAACATGCTTGACGGTGTCGGCCATTTTTAATTACGGGAAGCCGACAACATTGAAAAGCGGGAGATGGCGAGCGCTGCCAATGCGCGATGAGAGAGAGAGAGAGAGAGAGAGAGAGAGATTTTAAAATTAAAAAGAAAAGATGGGGTTGGGGCTGCTCCCAAGAGGGGGGGGGGGGAAAAAAAAAAAAAAAGGGGGGAGTTGGGGCTGCGCCCGGGAAAAAAAAAAAAAAAAAAAAGGGGGTCGGGGCTGCAAGTGCGAGGGGGTGAGCGGGGGGGTGAGCGAGGGGGGGGGGCTGAGCGGGGGGGCTGAGCGAGGGGATGTGAGGGCTGTGGGGGCTGAGTGGGGGGGGTGAGCGGGGGGGTGCGGGGGGTGAGAGAAAGTGGCACTAGGGGCAGAGAGGAGGACCCTTGTAGAAAGAGAAAGTGGCCCACACTCAGAGGGAGAAGATGTCACCAGGAAGGAGAAGGAATAGGAGAGTGTTTTCTCATTGATCATGGTACCTCTTGATGCGTGACCCATTCACCGGGGAAGGTAGAAGTCTGCCTTCTAAAGTGGCCAAATAGACTCCGCCACTTGGGATAAGATTGGCAATGAGAAATGGACCTGTCCAACCACTCACAAACTTAGGTTTGTGTTTGAGAAACTTACTGGAATACAAGAGTACTAAATCTCCGACTTTGAAATTCCTTTTTCTGAGGTTCCGGTCATGCCAAGCTTTTTGTCGCTTCTGCCAAACTTCTTGAGCGAAAGCTGCTTCACGTCGATGCTCTGCCAGTGCTTCCAAATCCCACAAGCGTTCCATTGTGCAGGCTTCAAGGTTGTCATTTTTGTCTGGAAGAATCCTGTGAGTGTCAAGATGAAATTCATAAGGCATAACGGCCTCCAGTCCATAGACCAGCTCGAAGGGTGAATACCCAGTACTCGCCTTGTAAGCCGTTCGATAGGCGAATAAAGCAGCTGGAAGTACGTCGTCCCAATCGGCTAGAGAATTTAGGCAAAGTCGATGCACGATCCCGCACATTGTGCGATTTGAGCTCTCAGCTAGACCATTGGCACGTGGGTAATAGGGAGATGAAAATTTGTGAACTATTTGGAGCAGGTGAACTAGTGCAGCAATGGTGTCATTTAGGAAGTGAGACCCTCTATCACTTATCAACTCAACAGGACAACCAAACCGAGAGATGATCTGGTCATATAGAAATGTGGCTACTACCTGGGCTGTACAGTTCTTGACTGCCTTGGCTTCGACCCATTTGGTTCCATAGTCGGTGGCAAGCAGAGCATACTTGTTCCCTCGGCGTGTGGCAGGAGAGATGGGTCCAATGAAATCCAATCCCCATCGATAGAAGGGAGGCACCGGAGTGAATGGTTTGAGAGGGAGGTACTCACGCCTCGTAGGCTTGGGGCCCGCTCGTTGACATGAATCACATCTGGTCACATGAACATGGCAGTCGTGGAAGAGCTTGGGCCACCAGAACCCTGCTCGCATGATCTTACGAGCAGTAGCATCTGAGGCCATATGCCCTCCACCTATGCCAGCACGTGCCTCTTTAAGAATGGATTGTGTTTCGTGCGGAAGCACACACCGTCTCAAGATCTGATCCTTCCCAAGCTTGTACAATTGACCTGCAATCAACTTAAAAGGAGCAGCTTGAAGGATCCGTTTGCGTTTCTGTGTTGGAGTTAATCCTGGAGGAAAGCCACCTGTAGACGAGAGGTGTACTATGTTGGCATACCATGGTGGGAAGCAGTCCACCGCAAATAGGCATTCATCAGGTAGTGCTGTTATTCCGAACAAGCCCGCATCGGGTAAGTCATCGGTGATACCACTGGCTGGTTCCCCGGAATGTAACCTGGACAAGTGGTCTGCAGGTTGATGCAGTCTCCCAGCCCTCACCACAATGTCGAATTCAAATTCTTGAAAGAGAAGAATCCATCTGCTTATCCGGCCACCAAGAGTAGGCTTATTCAATAAATACTTAAGAGCTTGATGATCAGTGATGATCACAAACTTGTTGCCCAAGAGGTAGTGACGATACTTGGTCATGGCATAAACCATGTCGAGGCCCTCCCTTTCTGTGGTACTGTAATTGCGTTCTGCTCCATTGAGTTGTCGACTCGCGAAGTAGATGGGCAAATCAATCTTAGTATCCTGGTTAGGTTGAGCCAGTATAGCACCTACTGCCCACCCACTAGCATCCACATGGACATGAAAAATTACATCCCAATCGGGCTGCTTGAGGATGGGGGCCTTCACGAGGCGATGCTTCAGATCATCAAAGGCTAGTTGTTGTGGGGTGGCCCAGACAAACGATCGGTCTTGATGTAGGAGTTCTGTCAGTGCAATAGCAATGTCGGCATAGAAACGTATGAACCTTCGGTAATATCCTACATGCCCTAAGAAGGACTTCACCTCTTTGGGTGTACGAGAAATGGGCAATGAGATGATCACCTCTACCTTTGCGGGATCCGTGGTCATGCCCTCAGCAGAAACAATATGACCAAGGAGAACACCTCGGAGTGCGAGAAAGAAACATTTGTCAGGGTTCAAACACAAGCGCACTTCTCTGCACTTATCAAAGACCCATCTCAACTTATGTAGATGATCATTTTGTATGGCCGGATCAAGATGGGAGGCCGATTTACCATTAAAAACAGAGAAGTCATCTAGAAATACCTCAAGAAACTTGCCGATATTCTCTTGAAAGAGTTTGGTTACAAGTCGTTGAAAGGTTGCCGGGGCATTACATAGTCCAAAGGGTATCATTCGGTAGGCGTATGTTCCCCATTGAGTGAAAAAGGTAGTCTTGGGCTGATCCTGTTCTTTCACTCGAACTTGGTTGTACCCGCTATATCCATCCATGAATGAGTATAAAGCATGTCCTGCCACTGTCTCCAACAATTCTATCTATGAAGGGAAGGGGGAACCTATCACGTCGTGTTGCAGCATTCAAACTCCGATAGTCAACACATATTCTAAGTTTGCCGGTCTCTCTTTTGGGTACAATGACAATTCCACTGACCCAATCGGAGTAATCCACTGGGTAGATGCTTGCTCAATTTTCTGTATATCTGTTTGGACTGCCTTGCCATAGTTGGGATTCATGCGGTGTGGACCTTTAATCACAGGGTCTGCATCGGGATATAAGTCGATGCTATGCTCCATGAAATCAGCGGGCACCCCCTTTAGATCCTTGTAGCACCAAGCAAAGACATCCACAAATTCCTTAAAAAGGTCGGTGACTGCAGCTAGAAGATAGTTATGTTCCCAGACCCAAGTGGCTAACTTCAAATGCCTGGGTTGGTCCTCACTTCCAATGTTGAGATATCGCCAGTTCCGTGCCTCATCAACAGGGGCAATGCATTGGGATGTTGAGGTACTTGGTTCACCCATTCTCAGTCCTGTATGTGCTGGAGTATCTTCAAGGGGAAAGTCCCCCTCCACTTCTCTCAACCAAGATGAGGGGTAAGTAACTGGGGGGTTCTCAGGCATTGACTGAGATGTAGAATCAGTAGATGTTGCAGATGTTGTGTGCCTTCGATGCCTCGGTGACTGTTTCAGCATGCCCCGGTAAGGTAAGCCTTCCACCTCATAAGTGGTTTCCGGAAGGTCTTGAATTGAGGGGTGGTCGGCTTCTGATAAGAAAAGGTCAAGCAAAGTGAGATCGGCCATGTCCTCATCTCTGTATCCGGTATGCACCGTGGGTCCGCCCAAGACCTCAAGCTGTTGGTGGTGATTCTCCTCAAGTTCAGCAATGTCTATGTCACTTTCTTCTAAATCACTATCATCATCAGTCTCGTCTTCATTAGTGTTCCTGTTTTCTCTATCACCATCATTGCACTTAGCAGCACCATGGTTGTACACCGTAGTACCATGGTTGTGCACCGTAATACCATGATTGTACTCTGAAGTACCATTGGTGGGTTGTGCCCTACTAGCCTCGTCCCTAGTAGATCCTTCATTGTATCCTATAGTATTGTCAGCATCATTTTGACCAATGTCCTCCATGTCGGCCACTGGACGATCCTCAATGTTTACTACAGTACCATCATTGTCCTCAGTACGATCTGTGGTGTCCACTGTAGTACCCCTAGTGACCATTCTCTTATACATGTGTGGACTATTGCAAAGTCCAAAGGGCATCCTTTCGTAAACTAGTTCAGCCAGACCCTGTCATTCTGGGTGGATTTCTGATACTGCAAGTAGGTGTTCTTCTTGATCTTCTTGTTGGCATAGTTCCACCATGTTGACCGCTAATGAGCACAGGGCTCCCATCCAATCCAAAATGATAGCCTCCTCGTCTTCTTGATCAGCCCGATCCAACAAGTAGGTCAAACTTTCAAATCCTTCTAGGGTTGTCTCCTCATTGATACCTTGGTCACCACCCCTGGGCCAGTCCCCACAGGCCCAATGCTCCTCTTCGACTCCGGCTTGTTCTTCAAAATCCTCCTCTCCTAGTTCTATTGGTATGTGCCTTGCCTGCCCTGTGACCATATCTTTTTCGAGGGATGTCGATCCCAGGGGCAATCGAACTTCATCAGTTGACCAATCCTGAATGGCTTTTGAAGACCGCAACCATGGCCGACCAAGAAGTAGAGGGTAAGTTTGTTCATTTTCGGTCATATCAAGGACAACAAAATTGGAGAGAAAAGTTACTCTGCCAATCTTCATGTGAACACCTTTGACTGCACCCATTGGTTTTACTCTGCGTTGATCAGCCATGCGTACCTGAAAGTGAACATCACTTGTCAACTTCAACCCTAGTTTTTGGAGTGTACCTTTTGGCATAATGTTCACAGCCGCCCCACCATCGAGGAAGACGTCCTTCAGCTCCACTCCATGGATCTCCACGGTGAGCTTGGGACTTTGTTCACAAGTGAGGGCAGCGTAGGCAGAGAAGTGGTCCGCTGTAGACCCATGCTGAGCCGGTAATGTCTCTGGTGGTGGCCCACTCGGAGTAGATCCCTTGTGTCGACCTCCTGGGAGGCGATTCAGAAATGTAATAGTCTGATGCTCGATTTGGGGGGACAATAGGCAAAGTTGTCGTAGAGTGAGGTTGGGTTTGAAACTCATAAGATCTTCAAACAAGGAGTAGTGGTGGACACTAGCATTAGCCTTTTGCAACTTCATCCTCCTAGCCTCTGGCCGAGGGTTGAAGCTTACATGAGGATGTGGATGTAGGTTTGAACTGTGAGTCATTGTCTCCAGTGGTTTCTCTTCCATTACTCCTTTCCCTTTTTCCTGGGCAGAACTAGATCTTGTCCCCATAGCCTCTTCTTTGTTGAGTGCTGTTGAGGACAAAGTGGGAGGACCTACTCGTGCCTCCTTATCTCGGTACTGTCCGAGGGTTGTCACTTCTGTTGCAAACCTCACAGTTCTGGACTTGCGGGATGGAAGCTAAGGTGTGCTAACTTCATCTTCAGAACTTGTTTGAAGATCTCTCGTGACACCCTTTACTACGTCCTGATACCTCAAAGGCATAGAGTGATCCCCCGAGGATGAGGCACTCCCAGAGTTAGTGGTTGACCTTAATGGTTGTGGGCCCTTCGAGTTTGTTTCTGAATCACTATCAGAAGCCAGCATGGGTGGTCTCTTCCTGGGCGTATTGTGTACCTTGAAGGAGGAGAATGACCTCGGTGGGGGAACACTTGTCGAACTCATTGGTGCTGAGGTCTCCGGTGCTGACTCTGAGTCACCCTTACATTTGTCACCCTTTGTATGTGACCGTGTCACAGCGCCCAACACTGCGCCAATCAAATGGGGATTGTTGCCCTCCCCCGCCACTACTACATCAACCATATTCACTTGGGATGCGGGTTCCACTCTTCTATTGGGACAATCTCTGGTGTAGTGGTCATTTGTGTTGCACTGTGTACAAGAGGGTCCCCCGAACGGCTGTGTACAATCATCTTGGTAGTGGCCGTACTCGCCACATCTGTAACACATGATGGGTCTTCTAAAGTTTGTACCCCTGCCTGCACCTCCGCGTCCACCTCTGAAACCACCCCTTCGACCGCGTTGATAAGAGGGTCCATAGCCACCTCCTGACATAGGTGGTTGGTACGGGGCATAGTATGGTTGAGGATAGAAATAAGGGGAACCAATTGAATTGGGGGCAGGAGCTTGGAGC
This sequence comes from Dipteris shenzhenensis, assembly GCF_047967505.1. Lineage (NCBI taxonomy): Eukaryota > Viridiplantae > Streptophyta > Polypodiopsida > Gleicheniales > Dipteridaceae > Dipteris > Dipteris shenzhenensis. Next base: position 57,948,855 of record NC_141600.1, on the reverse strand, counting down.
AAAGGGGGAGTCGGAAGCAATGGAGGTGGCATGACAGGAGGAGGAGGTGGCTCAGATGCTCGTGCAAGAGGGGGAGCAGGAGATACTTCTGCTGGACCAGAAGTTATGGGTACCGTTCTGTTGACTGCAGCAACCAGAGGTTCCCCCGAGGTATACTCTGGAAGAAGCTTCCTTAATC